>NC_139564.1:40024909-40117413 GCF_965112155.1 Podarcis liolepis | reverse complement strand
TCAACAACAACAACAACAAATCCCCCATAGGTCTTTACTTGTGCAAGCCTCGGGGCTTTCCACTTGCACAGGTGGTACTGTTTTGGCTACATAATCAATGGCAATTACAACATGAACGTTGGCTATAGAGGGACTGATTATCAAAATGTCACAACAGAGCATCTTTCCCCCCACTGCTGGACCAGATATTCCATTTCTGATAGATAACATTATGGGGTTTTTTTATGGGGTTCCCCCTAAATTTTTAATTTAGTAAATTGTAGACTTCAGCTAATATTTGGAGTACTAAGGGAAGATGCCAGACACAGTGTAAAAATACAGGCTGAGCCAGTTCTTCTGTTTAAGGAGATCAGTTGACAGAGGTGCCATCAAAGAACAAAGACAGGTGAGGGAAGGGCCATTGCCTTGACAAAAGATATTGGCCTTCAGTGTCAGTCAAGGGGGGGGAGTTCCTCCCCCAGCTGTGTGTAAGCAAGAGACAATAGCAGAGTTGGGAGGGAAAAATTGCTAGGGTTACGGGAGGTGTGATGTCACCACAGGAAAAAAGAATGCCCTTTTTACACACAGCCTGAGTTGCATTTGGAGGATTTTGGGGAAGAATGAGGAAGGGGCCAGAACTCCATGCATACAGGCTGGGAGAGGCTGCACTGAAAAACTGGGGAGCATGACTGGCTTTGCTCTGGGCGCAAGCTTGCTGAAGCTATGAGGGGAGCAACCAGAAACACTAATGGGGTGTTCTGCACCCCCTCCACTGAAAACTCAGCTGTAAATATGTGTAAATAAACCATACTTCTTAAAGACACGACAGTGTCTGCTGTGCCTCATTCCAAAAGAACACAAATCCTGGTTAAGTGCCAAGACCCCTGGAATTTGCTGCCACTCGGTAGAGATTGGGGTGACCTATAACAATGCACAACAACTTATAGGTAGCATCTGATAGATCTAAATACAAAGGACATTCCCCCAAGAAAACTAGCTACAGGGAGAGTTGAATGCTATGCAGTTGGCTTCTAATGTTACTGGGTGATAGCCAAGTAAGTTATGCTCAAGAGTAGACGCATTGAAATTAGTAGACTAATTGATTTCAATGGTAATAGTCAATGACACTGAATATCATCTATTATCCACAGGAAGAGAGAACCTAATAGCATCACAAACAACTTCATTATGGCCTAATCTACACAGAAACAGCAACTGTAAACTGCTTCTCGGGTATAGGAGTACAGATGCGGATTTTTGTGTGGTGGGGGCATATTCTTGACCAATCTACCATGAAAAAAACCATACACAGGGAATGCTAACTACCACATTAGAGGGAAAAGAAAGGCTGGAATTATGTTACCTCGCTTCCAATCTTCTCCTTTATTTTTAACTTTTTCCAGCTGTTCTTGCCTCTGTAGCCTGGTGAGAATCTGAGCCAGGCTAGCCCCTCTCCCCAAATCAATGAATATAGAAAATAGCCATGGGCAGAGCCGGGGGGACAGGGAGGGGCAGCTGCCCCCCAATCAATAAAAATACATAGCAAACTGAGGTTTACCCCCCGCCCACTAACAAAAATCCTCGCTACGCCCATGAAAATAGCTGTTGGGTTCACAGTTAAAACAAGCGATGATTAGCAAGCCAGCAAAAAAAGACATAGTTTGCTTCCAGAAAACAAACCATGGTGGGTTCAGACATTTAAACAAACCACAACTTGGCTAAACCAACCATGTCTTCCCATTATGGTCCAACCAGGCCATTATGAAATTGGGTAGACTGAGAGTGATTGAGCCAAAGTCACTCAAGTGAGCTTCATGACTTAAATAAAGATCTTAACATAGACCTCACTGGGCCAAGTCCATTGCTCTATCCACACAACACCAAACAAATGCAGTTGTTCCATCTGCAGTCTGAAGGTGGAACAGTTTTACCTCTTCATTTGCTGTTCGTGTGTAACTGTCGGAAGAACTACTGTGACACACATCTTACCCATGGTCAGAGCTACAGTTTAAGAGGTGGATCTGACCACAGGTGATTTTGCATGTCAGAGCGCTAGTATATTCTTTGGAAGCTATATTGTCAGAGGGAACTCAAAACCAGTAGCAGCTCTCATATTTGTAATCAGCACCACCAGATGGGAACACATGATAATAGCATTCTTAAAACTTGCAACTTTCTTAAGGATGCATTGGAAATCAGATATTCCTTCAAATTTTCATGTTTTTGCTTTGCAGTTGTGTCCACTTCTTAATTTGTTTTTGTCACACTTGTATTTTGTTCAGGGCATGTGGATATTATCCCACATAAAATAGGAAAGGTTATATGTTAAGTTTTTTGTTCAATGCCATCCAGTGAACCCTTTAGGAACCCAATGTCTGCAGCCAAAGACATTATCAGTCATTAACTGAGCAGTAATAAAAAGGTTCCAAACTAATCTTTGGGGTCATGCTGAAAAGGAGAGGGCTTGAAGTTCACCTTGGCTTATTCATGTCACACTGAACGTTCTGCCATGACATCCAGATGTGGACACTATGACTCTCCTTGTAAACAGCCTGTGTTTAAAGGCAGTATGGAACACAACACTCTAAGTTATCCTTAAAATGTACAGAACCTTTTAGGACTTTGGGACGAAGCCAAGTAGTCATCTCAGCCTTTTTAACTAGAATTCTAATTGACACTGCTAAGGTATATTTTAAAAAAGGAGATAGAAGAGCAGTATAAATCAGCTGTGCAAGAGTATACCTCTTTAAAAGACAAGTACACACACACACACTCCCAAACATGTTATCTTTAAAACAGAGTATAAAAACCAGACAATCTGAGCTGCACTTAGAAAGACCGCAATCTTAGAAATTCACCAGTGCTGTAAAAAGTGGACGATTACTACCAGTAATCGTACTTGCTAGCAGGACTTATTTACAATGGGAGGGCGAGGGGGGTGACAGGATGGGGGATGGGACAAGAGACTCAAAGTGGAAACATTGCAACAGAAATCAAATTGGCACTGAAGAAAAGCAGTTAACAGCCACAACAAAGCATGTAAGTCACGGGTCAAGGAGCTGGTCAAGCAGAAGAGCCCCTTCAGCTCCTGGCATTCTCTTGCCACTTGCCATGAAGAAGGCTTTGGAAATGACAGGCAGCAAGATATTGTGGAAGAGTCTTTCAACACAAACTAACCCCTCAGAATGTAGCACATTTTCCATGTCGTTGCAAAAGCTTTTTTAAAAAACAAAACAAAAAAGCATTGCTACACCCAAGTTTAGATAACACTTCACCTCTAAATATAAGTTTTGGCTAGGTCTACTCAACTGAGAAACCACAGGGAAAGTGGAACCTCATTCAGTAAATTTACGATTTGTCCTCTCAAGCACAACAGATGGTTCAGAACATTTGCGTTGCCAACTGTATTTATCTGACTAGATCTCCAAGTCTGTTTTCTTTCATTTCGCTTTAGTTATTTCATCTCTGAAGCATCATTTCCAAGTTAAGATTATATCCAGCATTTTTTTCTCAGATATATCCCTGCTTCTAGTTAAAACATTTAATTTCTGGTTTTTCATACTCATTTTTTTCAAAACTGAGAACTTGTCCATCACAATTCTTGGATTTAGGCATAATAACAAGCTATGCTTTAGTCTCCCTCTCCTTACAAGAGCTGCAATATCAGCTGTGTTTGTTATGTCCAAACACATACAAATTGTGTTTAGTCTCAACTCAAGGGAAACAAGCCAAGTGGTTTCTAATATTGGCCTGTTTCCCAACCCGGGGTAGCTGATGTGCGTTCTCCAGATGTTTGACATCAACTCCCATCAACCCCAGCCAGCATATCCAATGGTCAAGCAACATGGAAGTTGTAGTCCAATACCCACATGGCATCTCAATGGCTATTCCTGTCATTAACACATCTTGTCCAGATTCAGGTATAGGAACAAACTGTGCTTAGTTGAAAAAAGAAAGATAAAACATCTAATCTCTCCTTGCAGGTACGGCCTGTGGCTTGATCACTTTACACTAAATGATCGTTTAGCATTACTTCCAAACATAAGCAGCAAAACATTCTGATTTTAAACCTCTTACACTTCTCACAATTATATTAAGCTCCATTTTCTTGTTCCATCCTCTTGCAGCAAAAGTGGCAATTATGTCTGCCTGCATTTCTTTCATAAAATATTAACAAGATATTTGTCTTTTAAGATTAATTTGAAATTGGAACTCCATTAAATACACACAAAAGAGAAACAACAGTCAGAAAAATAATTGAGAGAAGCATTAGCAATGGGAAAATGGTATGTATTAAATTACTTCAGTTCAAGATAGGAATCGAGGATTATTCTGACACTTGGCTGCCCTTTGACGAATACCCAGACAAAGCAACTGTCACTAGCTATAAAACTTAAGAGACTATGTTCTTTCTTTTGTCCTCAAATGCTATTTTCACCAGCTGCTGTTGGGATAATCTTGAGGAAAACGCACACCAGATAATTAATTTGAAGTAATTTCAGCTTCTTTCTCTCCCTGATAAATTTTTAATGCAACCTACAAAACTGATGCTTACTGTTATTTACAAGGTTCAAGAACTAAAATATAAAGGTAATAGAATTGCCATATTTACTTTAGAAAACAATAACAAAAAAAATTACCACAAACAGGATAGCATATTGATAAATATATCAAGAAGTGGTACATTATTGGTATAACAGAAATTATGAGATGGTGAAAATACTGTTTATGAGGATCTGTATTTTAGGCGCTTGATTACCCTTTTGGGGTCATAGTTTAAACAGAGCAGAGCTTACAGAACCAGTGAACAGGCACAAGGAGCTAGTGGCAAGAAGAGGCTACTACACCTCATCAGTATAGCCAGAACAGGAGATCTAGGTAGTCAACAGGGCAGAGATGAGAACCTGTGATCTTCCAGATGTTCCTAGACTCCTGGCCATTGGGCTTGCTGACTGATGTGAGCTGGAGTGTTACAACATCTAGAGGACCACAGTTTCCCCAAGCCTACAATGAGGAATGGCTTGGTTTGGGAAGTTTTTTTATGCTAAAAGGCAAAAGTTAAGTAGCTACAATTGTCCATTATCACTATGTACAACATGGTAATAGTGCTCTCATTATAAAGAGTTGCTGCTCTAGAAATGCCTGTACCATAACTAGGATAGCCACCTTTTGGAGCTTGACCATCTGCCTGACCCAGTATACAGTGGTGCCTCGCAAGACGAAATTAATTCGTTCCGCAAGTCTCTTCATCTTGCGGGTTTTTCGTCTTGCGAGGCACGGTTTCCCATAGGAATGCATTGAAAATCAATTAATGCGTTCCTAGGGAAACCGCCTTCAGACCAGGCCCGGGGACAGTCTGTCCCCGAACCTCTTCTGAAGGCTGGGGGGGGGATTTTCTTCCCACCCCCAGCATTTTAAAAAACCCCGGGACAGCGGAGGACTTCTCCGCTGTCCGGGCAATATTAAAATGCTGGCGGGCGGCATTTTAAAATCGCCCCGGGACAGCGGAGGACTTCTCCGCTGTCCGGGGCGATTTAAAAGCCCCTGGGAAGGCAGGCAGGGGGGACAAAGACTTTTGCCCTCCGCCAGCCTTCAGAAGGTGTTCCCGCCCCCCCGCCCCGCTTCGGAGCACCGTTCCGAAGCGGGGCGGTGGGGGAAGGTGTTCCCACCCCCCGCCCCGCTTCGGAGCACCGTTCCGAAGCGGGGCGGTGGGGGAAGGTGTTCCCACCCCCCCACCCCGCTTCGGAGCACCGTTCGGAAGCGGGGCGGTGGGGGAAGGTCCCCGGACCTCTTCTGAAGCAAGGGGCTGCAGGGAGAAGCGATCTCTTTTGAAGCGCTTCCCACTGCCCCCAGACCTCTTTTGAAGCAAGGGGCTGCAGGGAGAAGCGATCCCCCCGCAAACCCTTGCTTCAAAAGAGGTCCGGGGGCAGCGCGAAGCGCTTCCCGCTGCCCCCGGACCTCTTTTGAAGCAAGGGGCGATGGGGAGAAGCGATCTCCCCGCAAACCCTTGCTTCAAAAGAGGTCCGGGGGCAGCGGGAAGCGCTTCCCGCTGTCCCCGGACCTGGGGCTGCGGGGAGAAGATCGCTTCTCCCCGCCGCCCCTTGCTTCAAAAGAGAAGACCCGCTGTCCCCGGGGCAAGCTTCGTTTTGCGAAGCAAGCCCATAGGGAAATTTGTCTTGCGAGGCAACTCAAAAACGAAAAAACCTTTCGTTTTGCGAGTTTTTCGTCTCGCGAGGTGTTCGTCTTGCGGGGTACCACTGTACATCACTCTGGTCATTCCAATTGATGACCATACAGTGTGAGCCCCTGAAACAGATCCATTTTGCTTTTTGTCTGTGCACTTACACACTGTTTTAATGTTTTGTTTTTATTATACAGTGGTACCTCGGGTTACAGACGCTTCAGGTTACAGACTCCGCTAACCCAGAAATAGTACCTCAGGTTAAGAACTTTGCTTCAGGATGAGAACAGAAATCGTGCTCCGGCAGTGCAGCAGCAGCGGGAGGCCCCATTAGCTAAAGTGGTGCTTCAGGTTAAGAACAGTTTCAGGTTAAGAACGGACCTCCAGAACGAATTAAGTTCTTAACCCGAGGTACAACTGTATTGTGCTCTGCTGTATAGTGTACAATATCATAATGAGATCCCACTGGGATCTAATTGCCTGGAGCAGCTTAGTGGGCTGGAGAAAGCAGTTTGGATTCGAAGTACTTCCTCCAAATGGAGCATTTTTCTCTCTGCAGGGAAAAAAACTGTTCCGTTTGCAGGCAGCACTTTGAATACAAACCACTTCCCCAACATATGTAGGAAAAAATGGTACATCTTTAAACAGGTCATTTCTCCTTCTACAGAGGAAGGAGTTTAGGTTTCAAGTGATTGCTCCAAAAAGACTCTGAAGAAGGGCCCAGTAACTGCAAATGAGCTGATCAGCAGTTACAGGAAACCCCCATGAAGTTGCACTCTCACTGCCAATCAGCTGATTATCACTGGAAGTGCATCTACAAAGGAGTGCACCTGTAAAGGAGATTGCTGTAACCACTGGCCAGCTGATCTGCAGTTACAATGATCTTTTAACTCTGACATGCACTGTCCGCATGACATTAGAACATCAGGTGACTGGCAGGCAGGCAATCTTGCCCACCCGTCAAAGTTGGCCTATGATACAGCAGGGGGGGGGATGAAGAATAGTGATCAAAGTTACCAACAGCATGGATGTCCAGCAACGTAGTTGCTCCTGAACAGACTCAATCCCAGCTCCTAAAAGAACCAGATCTCTATTTCTGCATATTCTGATCTCTAACGTCTAGAGACATTGTTTTAGTAGCACATAACATATATAACCTCATTTTCCAAGTCCTAAAATGTCTGATGGTTCAGTGTCAAGGAGACTGATGCTAGACAAACAACTGAACTTTAGATTAGATTTATAATGTAGATAGCATGTCTTGTGATTTTACTGCCGCTTCTGTGTTTATTTTGTAACACTCCCCCTCTCCCAATCCTGACACAGAGGATGGATATATATATATATATATATGCAGGTTTTGGTGTCTTCGGGTGTCTTCCCGTGTAAGAGTTGGGGTGTCTAGGCGACGTTTCGACGAGGTCTCACTCGTCATCTTCAGGCTGGTGCTTACGGCTTCTTGTTACTGGAACAGAGCAGGATCTCAGTGTTTGAGTTCCTATAAATACTGTTGAGGGGGTGTGGTGTATTCTGGGCAGAGAGGAAGTTCCCAGGATAGTGTGACTTTTCTTCTTTTGTTCCTTAATTACTTGAGGGATATCTTGAGTGATTTCTTGAGTGATATTCTGAGTACCACTTAGGAGGGTCATTAAGAGTGGATTAGTTGCTAAAGCTTTCGTGTCTTGACCTCTTGAGCTTGTGAAGAGTTTTTCTGAGAAGATGGCTGTACTGCACTTAGTTGTGTTCTGGCTTGGCTTCGTGTATAGGGGCGAGCTGTGGTTTTGTGCCCTGTGCCAGTCAGATCTGTGTAGGGATTGCAGGGGGGTGTAGCATCCGGAACACCATCACCAATCAACCACACCAGACCCAAACCCAGACCCTCTCCACAGATAAATTACAGACACCATCCAGTAGCCAAACCATAGTGGCACCTCCGGATGCTAACCCTAACTCTTACACGGGAAGACACCCGAAGACACCAAAACCTGCATTCCTGTACCCGTGAAAATCTACGAAAGCATATATATATATATATATATACGAAAGCATATATATATATATATATATATATATTTGCTTTTCTTAACTTAACTGAAATATATATTAACTGTGCAACAGGGTGCATGTTTACTCAGTAGTAAATCCCACTGAGTCCAATAAGGTTTACTGCTTAGTAGGCTTAATACTGGAATTGCAGCTTTGACATGCAGTACATAAAGGTTTAGACATGTGCAGTACCGTACAAGAAATACGTGTTACTGCCTTTTTGACTTTCATTTGTATTAACAAATAAACATTAACTCTCAGAAGAACATAAATACACTAGCAGTTTCCTGATCCTTATACTAAGTACATAATACCTTATATTTTCCGAGTAACTTTTAGAAACTCAAGGACCATTAACTTGAACCCACAATGGAAATCTTTTATAAACTCAAGGACCATAAAATATTTCAGACTTTAAAATGATTTGAAGAATAGTCAGATTAAGAATGATTATGTTGGTTTAAAGGATCCTGAAAAACAAAACTCTCTTCAAATGTTAGGATTGTAAACAAGCTGAAGGCATTTATATGAGGCTTCACCAAAATGTTTCAAATGCCACAACTCTGACATCCAAGAAAGCTGTTTTTAATCAATACAGGAATAGCAAACACAAAGCTATTTTCCACATTCATGTTCTTCTATGCAATATTTTTGTTTTCCTTTTAAGTAAAAGATATTTTGACATGCCCTCCACCCTCAAAAGCTAAAACTGTAGACTGCGCAATGTGCTGTGAAAAATACCAGCAGCACAAACAGCACCACAATCCTGACTCTCATGCAGCTGGAGAACCTTGATATATGATATAACAATGTTAATAGATGCTTTTATAAGAATAATAAAAAGTAGTCACCACATCATGCTTATTCTGCATGGCTTCCATACTAGCTCCCCCCACCAAAAAACTAGTAATTATCCATTAACAACAGAGACATTACATATCTCAATAGATTCATATAATTGCTTATATCCAAAGCAATCAACCTTTTGACTTACTGTACATTTTCCCAGGAGTACTAAGAACTAGAATGGAATTTGCCCACATGGAACTACCAATAGTGATACATAAATACTAGATTCATTAAGGCACATCCCCTGATAGTTTCCTTGAACTCCCAGCTGCTACCCTTTTGTGGTTGCAAAAACATAATTTGCTGAGATTCCCATGCGGAGCACAAGGACAACCTGTTTTGGCACAAAAACCAAATCTCATGTCAGCTTCTCAAGGAGCAGACTGGTAAAGTGAAGGACCATCCTGGAAAAGACAACCCCTCCAATTTTAAATCTAACAATAAAAATAAGTTTGTTTCCCTAACATAGTCCAATGACAGAAATTTTATGTAGGTCAATTAATTTATTAATGAATTTCATGTTGCACACCATTTCAACATGGTAAAATGCACTTGGAGGACAAGCAGAAAGGCTGATTGTCTGGAGTTTAATAAGTAGAAAAGTAGTGTCTCTGAAAAAGTTTAGCATAATCAGTCTGCCTGACCTATTTCAACTATGGCCGTTATTACATTATTTCAACTGGTTCACCTGGTGAAGGGAATTGCTTTCTCCACTAACATGTGAATAATGTAAACAATGTATTCAGTTTCAGCCTTCCCACTGGATACTGGCATCAAAACATGGCAGTGGGAGCTTGGCCTCAAGGGTCCACCTAAGAAGTCATAATATGTATTTCAGTCTACAGTACTGCTGGAACTTATTACCACCCCATTTCTAATGATGCTCTTCAACTCATAGCTTCCATTATCCCCAAAGGACCTGCCCATAATTTAGGAAGGAGCAGATGGAACATTCAATGTCTCCTAGTTTGAGATGGTTTCTTTATCAGCTAGATAAAGAAAGTAGATTCAATTAAAGCATTCACCTAGTAAATGGCTACATTTCCTACACTAAACAAAATACCAACTACCCCATAAAGAGTAAGACCAATGAGAGACACATGAGCTAAATCTTCCCTTTGGTTATGGGAAACTAATAGTCCATTAGGATACATAAATGTATCCTGGTGACCAGCCTACAATGCTGCAAAGAGAAAGACTTCTTCAAAAATGTCTAGCATGATGGCATCTTGGACAATGACATTTATATATTCAGTTCTAACCCAAAGCAGACATTTGGATTTTGGATATAAAGAAAACAGGTAATAGAATCATCATCTTATCTGCACATCATATTAAATGACCTTATAGAGATATTCTGAGGTTTGCCTACACACATACACACAGGAAGTCAGTTGTCTGTGCATCACCGGTTATTTCTAAAATTAGACTAAGAAGTTAAACGAGTTAATTAAAGAATACAACATTGCAGATCGCTATCATGTTTTAAGAGCTTAGTAGAGCTTTTTTAAAAAACAGCAACAGATACTTTATCAACTTTCAGAAATTGTTATGAATTTAGCTTTTGGCCATTAATTTGTACCTGTTCTTTATAGAAATCGGGGGTGGGTGGGGGAGTTTTGGGAGTTGATTGGATCTGGCCTGTGCTTACTTATATCCAAATATAGGAAAATAAATTCTTAAGAACAGTTGAAGATATATTCCAACTTCTAGATTCTCTCTCTATGCTATTGGAATATTAAAGGAATGTTCCCACGAATAAGTGAAAGGAGCTAGATTTCTCAAAACAAAACAGGTCTTTTCTTCATCTGCTAAAGCAATCCCATGATCCAAGTTCACTGAATATATGAACAGAAGACAGATCACCGAATAGGAGAAATGGGGAGGGTATGCGTACATACATATCAGCTTATTAAAATTGTGAAAGCGTATCTTCTGGGATAATAAAGAATAATGGAGACCAGTTTTAACCTGTGAAGTCTGATGTAGGCATTAGGCAGCAGTTCACTTCAAACCAGTTTAAAAACCACTCATTTTTAAATGTCTCGCATGCACAAAACACATGTTGAGAGAAGGCTACTGAGGGAGGTCAAAGCATCTCCTAACTCCTATCAGCCCCGGAAAACATGGCCAGTGGCCAGGGATTATGGGAGCTGTAGCTCAACAACATATGGAGAGTCTAAGGTTCCCCACACCTGCTCTATGAAGTATCCTTGAAGTCTAATAGTTTGAGAATGGGCCCAACTTTTTAAAATATGTTTTTAGACTGAAAGAAAAAGTGCCATCAAAATTATGGAAGATGTACTCTATAGAGTACTAGTTGAATGTTCGACTTTGCTCTTAACTGGGTGCACCAAGCCATTCTGTTTTCACTGCAAAGGTAAGCCAGTCTTTGCTCCAATCATTAATAATCATTAATAGCGGTACTAAAGAATTCCAGGCAGAAAAACCAACACCGTCAACTTTTTAAAGGAAAAAATAAAGTGTGAGAGATAGTTGATATAACCAGTTTTTTGTGTTGTTGTTTTTTAACTCCACAAGGTGGGTAATAACCATAGGTTTGCTTGCAAGATGAGGCCATACCAAGATCTCATTCTATACTACAATACCAGGAAAGGCCAGGGTGAGTTAAAAGACACCAAGCCCAGGACCAGGCGAGCCTCCCTGGAGAGAGCATTTTAGACTTGGGGTGTCTGCACTAAAAGGTCCTATTCCTTATCACCTTACATCTGAAAGGAGCCACACCCAGGGAGGACCTCGAATGAAGATCTGAATATTCATGCAGGTTGTATGAGGAAAGACAGTCTTTGATATCACTTTTAAAACTCTCTAGATGACTTGGAGCAGGGTAAAGCCCCAAAATGGACCATAAAGGAATTTGGTGTGCGTTTAAAACTGGTTACATGGGCTACGTTTCTGGAGCCTAAGTTAACTATCTAGCTGCTGTGCTTTGTATTACCTAAGGTTCCTGAACCATCTTCAAGGGTAGCACCACATACAATGCATTGCAGTAATCCAAATGGATTAGTGTTTTTATACAACTAGTTAATGCCATAAGGTTATTAAAAATATACCGTATGTGCTAGCTAATGCTAGTCATGATATGGTATGAATGCCCTTGAACAGGACAGCTGTTGAGAGAGAATGCAGCTGCAGCAGGTGACACGTTTACCTTACCAAAAGGCCTGAAAATGCCAAGTTGTTCAATGCCAAGTATATTTCAATTTTTACATTCAGAAAACTAAATGAAGCAATACGCTTCTCAAAACAGCCTTCAGTGAAAAAAAAAATCCTGTTTTTTCCTTGGCAGGAAAACAAGGAGCAGTGCAATTACCATCTGCTCTAGGCTTTAATCATTTGCTGGCAATAAGAAGGTAAAAGAAATTTGATCATACTCTTAGACAGTAAGACTGAATATGCACTAATAAGAAAATCTGAATTCAGTTTTAATTAAACAAAGCATCAACAAGGCACCCCCCTCTCTCTTCTGTATTTTATTTCTGTTAGTATGGATTCTCTGGAAAAAGACTCTTTTATCTGAAGAGACCCTGGTACTTCAACATTTTTAAAAATTAAACTTATAATGCATGGGTAATGAATACTGCATGAGAAGCATTTTTTAATTTTTTTTAATTAAAGCCTCATTCTTTGATCTATTGATAAATAAACCAGATTTCCATAGAAATATTGCAGAGCAACATGCAACATAAAACCACAACACTGACAAAAACAACAGGTTAAGCTGTTAATCTTCATCACTCAACTAAGAGAGCGAGTATAAATTAAATTATTCAAAGCAACCAACTTCACTATTACTATAGGGAATAATGCAAACATAGTTTATTGTTGTATGATGGAAGATGTTTATTTTTATCTTAACATTGTTTACCTCTGCTCTTGTGGATGATCTTCCACATCCTCCTCTGTTTCAGCCTAGTGGACAGAGAAAATATTATGAAATATAAGCAGCAAATATAAGTTTCCAGCATACATTTGTATTTTAGCAATCCCAGAGCTGTTTAAGGATATTCTGTTCAGTGGGGCCCCCAGTACTGAATGATGTTTGAATCAGCCCACTTCATTTTGCTAAGCACTGATTTATCAGTGAACACCAGAAATTTAAGAACCAGTACAAGTGAGTTCAATATAGCTGAGGAAATTGCAGAGTCTGGTTTATCACATTTATCAGTTTAACAGTGGTCAATAATTGTAAGCATAATAATACCTTTTTCTAAATTAAAATAATACCTTTTTCTAAATTAAATACATTCATCTGTCCAGACTACATTTTTTTAATAAAAAGAAGTTAAGATGTGAAAAAATAGCAAGCATCACTACTGAGATTAGTAAAAACAGTCAGTATTATTTCAGAAGGTAGCATAAACAGCCAAGTATATCACTCCAAATGGTCTTCAGAAAACCCCACAAGCACTGAAGCAGCATTTCCTAACCTTGCAACCTCCATAAATTGTTGGGACTATTTGCAGGCTGGAGGGTGCCAAATTGTTTTTCCCCCCCAGTACTACCTTCCCTCACAACTGGAATTTTGAAATACTGAGTCATTTTCATTCTTTCAGACAACAGTGCCTATCAGTCCTCACCACTGCTGTGCTGTTTGGGACTGATGGGAACTTGAGTCCAACAGCATACAAATTTGAGGAACCACTTAAGTACCTGTGAACATCCAGGTACTTGGTTCTAATGAAAAATATTTTGTTTTACTTGAGGTACCTTATGTGCCAGGATGAAACGCAACTGTTGCTTGTTGCCCACCCAAAAACCTAAAGTGTGTGCATTTAGACAAAATGAATCTGTATCAGTCATCCAGAGAAAACAGATGTACAAGCCATAAAATATATCGTATCCCTATAAGTTTTGCTCCTTCTGAGTTCATATAAAAACAAACCACCTCAAATGACCAACATCCAAGCCTATCTTAGAAGAAAGGCCCAAGGATAAAACGATGCAACACTTCATAGGTCAAACATATGCATTTTAATTGTTGTATTTTAGTGTTGCCGTATTTCAAAAGGTACAATTCCTAACACCCGCAAACTTTGTTGAGCTTTTTTGGGGAAACCTCCCCTGCCCCAATGGTGTTTTAAAGCTTTTTGGAGCTTTTTCTGCTGCTTTTTCCATAGCACTACCATAGATCCAGGTTTTCCCTGACTAAATTCCCCTGACGCCATTTTTACACCCGAAAACCAGGACATGTCAGGAATTTTCCTGACATATGGCAAGTCTATTGTTTTTCTACCCCTACCTCACTCCTATGTGTCCTCAGATATAGGAATGAGCAGCAAGAATAACTCATGTTTAACAAGTAATGTTGGGGGGGCAGCCAATTGGTTTACATGGCAGCAGGCCAATCTGCACTGCCAACTCTATTCTCATGGAAGTTTGACCAACTCCTTTGAACACATATGAATACATGCATTTGCAAATGTGTGTTCAGCAAGATTATTCCGGCATCTTTTATTTAATGTTCAGCAGCATCTTATTAACTCCACAAGCTAACTATATCATTTCAGATATCATTTGATTTCACTATGTCCAAAAACTAGCTATCTATTCACTGTATAAAATTTAGTTGAGAATAATATAATATGTGGATAGGATACCAATGCACAGTCACTGTCAAGATAAGGCTGGAAGAATCACTTACAAACTGATGCTGTCCACCTGTTCTGCAGTTACAGCCAACCAAATGTCAATAATAAAAGCACCATCCAGTTTTTTTTCTCCTTTTTTTAAGTTGGGTAACAGCTTACATATCAGCAGAAAATTACAGCTGCTTGAAAACTCCTGGGAGAGTCCCGGAAATCACAGATTCATAAAAAATGGGAAGTGGCATTCCATTCATAAGCTCAGACTGTGGGAAACCAATGTCCCCAAAGCCCATTGCTGGCAACCCAGTGACTCATGGTAAGTAGTGAATCCAGTGTCATACATTTCGGAATCTAGGTAGATATGCTCAAATTATATGTATACCTCCCAATTCTCTCTTGAAGAATGAATCTCTGTCAACAGGCATTGCTTCGGACCCAGGATTCTAAAGATTTACTAAAGTTGCAAAGGTTTTCCTGCTCTCCCTTTGAGGGAAATAGCAAGAAACGTTAAAGCTGCATTTAAGACTACGAGAACATAGCTTCCACATTCTGAGCTTTCATTCACATTCCTATATGATACATCATTGATAAAAGACAAAAGAAGAATCCATTTTCCCCATGAAACCACATGCAACCTCTGAAAGTTGCAACAGTTTCAACCATAGCTTTGTAACACAGGTATGTGCGGATGTGTACAAATAACACCCTTAAAATAGACAAATGGATGCATTCTCCTTACAGTTGGCTATATTATTGCATGCAGGTTTGACGGCCAATGCCCTTAAGGATTTTGCTTTCCCCCTCAAAATGTTTCTAGGTTTGCTCAATTGGACTATATAGACAGCCCTAATAAAACATTTCGTGAATCTGTTGGCTATGGGGAAATTTAGAACAAAGCACTTTTTAGCTCCAGGTCATGGCTTGTGGCATGTTATCAGGATAAAGTTAATCTGTAATGGAGTTTAATTGTGGTATAAATGTGATTTAACACAAAGACTAAAACGACCTTCAGACTCCTTGTAGGCCTGTAATTCTGTAACCAGATTCTGCTATGCAGATTCCATATTTAGAGTTATTTTAAACCATCAATAGTAGTTCTTCAGGTTTTTTAACCAATCTCTCTCTCTCTCTCTCTCTCTCTGAAAGTTTGCAACAGTGTATTGTCGAAATACAGATGAAGGAAAGTATTACCAGCAGTCCTACACAAGCTAGTGATTAACTTTATCTGGCTATAACTCTTCATGCAACAAGCGAAAACAAAGATAGGGCTCTAATCAGCTGGCACCCTCTGCACCAATTTCTTCATGTATCTGGGGCAGTGTTCATATTTGGAGAAGCAGCAGCAGCTGCTGCTTTATGTTTCCAGACTTGGCTTTGTCCAGCTTGATTTTTCTTGGTTTCAATGTTTCTTTTTTGTTTGTTTCTCATTAGTTTCAAATTGTAACTGTATCATATATTTCGTATCAGTCTGATTCCAAAAACTTTAGGAAATGCCCACAGTAGCTTAAGTAAAATAAATGTGGAAGCTTGCTGATAATTGAGACAAAACTGTGTTTTTAACACCTTCACAGCTGCTCCATTTTATTTAATCTTTGCCCACAAGTACCACCAAAATAAAAAAGGAAATACCAGTCCTTTAAAAAAACAAATTAACCATTGCTCCCACAAGGGAAAGTTCAAAGGAAACCTGTTATTTGTGGTTGCTTTTATATGCATTTTGATGGCATATATTCACATACAGCAATCGCTGTTGCAGTGATGTATAAATACAAAAATATGCTTGTTTAAAGCACACCAAATACAATTCAGGTTCGGCTCTCCTTGGGCACCATAAAGTGCAGTTAGATGTTAGGGGCAGGGAGGGCATCAGATATAGCCACTGCCACAAGGTCATTCCTACTTCCCTGAAAGTTAACTGGAAATCATTTATTGAATGGGCTAGAACTCCCTGGACGCCCTCGTCATACAGCTGAGGGCACACGAGGAAATTTAGGTAACCACAGACACATATATGTATATGCAACATTTCTGTACAAATTCATAGTGGATAGGAGGGCTTGTTCGCACAGACATCACTGGGAGAATGGTCACTGCACAATTGCTTGGCAGAAAGTGAGGGTCATCTCCATGCAACCTGGTAAGCTTAAGTTGGCTATTTTATTTTTTTCAACTTGCAAATGACTAAAAATAGGTATACTATGGCACAATATTATTTCAGTAGAGCAGTTATAGCACTGCCTCATCCCATATTACTTGACCACATTTGCACTGTATCATATGCACCCAAATGCACTGATATTTCCTTCAACCAGTGTTCAGGTAAGTTTTACTCAGACCATTTATGTCTGGTCCATTCATTTGAATGGGTCTACTCTGAGTAAAACTTAGTTGCATACTACCTTTTACCTCTACATATAGAAAAGGTCTCTTCTACCCTCGGGTGGCATTCCAAAGCCATCCAACAATGACTAAAGTTCTGACAGAACTTAAAATAATATCTCTGGTGGCCAGGTAAGAAAAACGTAACCCTCAATTCACTCTTGGGCCTTTAAAAACATTTTGTTAATATATTTCCTGCACTGCAGGAGGCTGGATTAGAAGATCCTTGGGTGTACCAATTCTACAATTCTATGATCTTGGCACTGGAATTTCATACAGGCTGAACAAAAATTGGCAAGCCATAGGGAGAAATAAAACAGTATGAATCTAAAAAACTAAATCCCTTCCTTGTAAGGCATTTTAAGAAGTAGTCAAACAAAGATCAACATGGCCCTTCTGTTTGGCATGCACTTCTCCTAGCAGCTACAGCAAAGAATGATGAAGATCTGTCAGCAATTCACTGCCGCTTCTTAGAACTGTCAGCAGTGAGATGTCTAAATGAGTTTGACTCTATTTTGATACTAGTATGTCTGCCAATAAAAAAATAAAAAATGAGCAGGAATTCATCACCTAAAAAGTTTTCAAAGGGATGTACAGTGGTACCTCGGGTTAAGTACTTACGTAATTCGTTCCGGAGGTCTGTACTTAACCAGAAACTGTTCTTAATCTGAAGCACCACTTTAGCTAATGGGGCCTCCTGCTGCTGCCGTGCCACCAGAGCACGATTTCTGTTCTCATCCTGAAGCAAATTTCTTAACCTGAAGCACTATTTCTGGGTTAGTGGAGTCTGTAACCTGAAGTGTATGTAACCCGAGGTACCACTGTAATACAATACACTAAGGAAATAAGAACTTTCCTTTTGTAATAGCTTGGGAAATGTTCTTGGTAGAAAAGAAGAAAGACTATTTTATGTTGAAGTTGAAAGAATTATTTTCCCTATACTGGCGTACAAGAAACAATATTTACAGATATGCTACACACACACACACACACACACTGCATAATAATGAAATGCCACATTGCATCCACCACAAAAATCTCAAATAAACCTCCAAAAGGCAAATGATGACCTCAGCATGCTCTGCTGATACAGAGACTCTTGGGGGGGGGGCGCTGAATGGAGTGATGAGGGCCATGAGTAGAAGCACTCAACACTGCAACATTTTATCACAGGATCCTACTTGCGTATATCTAATTGCCCAAGTGTTCCCACCTAAAACAATCCTAGAATAGGTCAAGGAATCACTAGCTGACCTCATCTATTAGGTCATTATGACTCTGAAGTATTTAGGAAAGAATAATCTCAGTGGCACACCAAGCCACCACTCTGCCAGTTCTCAATCTCTGTTCACCTAGCTCCCCTCAATATTATATACCAACTTTAACAGCAGCTAGAAACATAGAATTGTAGAGTTGGAAGGGGTTATGATGGCCAACAAGTCCAACCTTCTGCAATGGAGGAATATTTTGCCCAACGTGGGGCTTGAACCCACAACCCTGAGAGTTGTGCTCTACCAACTGAGACATCCCAGGTGTCTGGTAAGAAGACCCAAAACAATAAGATAGTGTACAATAAACTAGGATGGTCAGAATCCCTTTGGATCAGAACACACCAATGTAGTTAACCAAATGACCAGATTCTATTTACAAAACACACGGAACAGGGAATTACAGCTAACTAAATAAGCAAAGAAAATGTTGGTTCTAAACTTCTCCTAAGGCCTAACATATGTGACAGCAGGTCATAACTTTCATGCAGAGATGATACAAATTAAAAGGCAACAGTTACCAGGAAATCAAAAGATAGAAAACAGCTATCCTATCAATGTCAACTGAATACACTTGATCATGCATTTGTAAGTATTTGCTTGCAGAACTGATGCAGTGGTCTGACTAGCTACCGGATACTGAGAAAGGGTGAGCTAGAGGTCAACCCTGCCCGCAAGGTACTGAGTTATAAGTAATACAAATTATGCACAATAAACAGCTGCATCCCTAACTTCCATGACAACCATAATTCAGATCTACCTTGCCTAACCTTTTCCCCTCCAGAATGGAGCTGATGGGAATTGTACTACAAACATCTGGCAGATACTAAGTTGGTGAGGACTCTTTTAAATTACTGTGAACAAACCACAGTGGGCCTTAAGTATGAATGTTCCCCTTTGCTCCGCCTCGTATAGGCAGGTGTGAATCCTTCTGCTTCACACTAGAACAAGCAACAGTCATGTCATGTCTTGTGGAACTGTGGTTTGTTCTAACTGAAATCAGTTAACGAATCAGAAAATCAAGCCACCTTCATTTCACTCCTTGTTTACACCCTGCTTTTCCTTTCCAATGAATATTCAAATCAGCTATGTAAACTGCTACCACAATATCACTAAGAAAAATAAAGCAAGAAATAACACTCTGGGGACATACATAATTAATCTAAATTTTAAAAAAATAGTAATTGGTATCTATTTCATATAAAATATAAGAGTATTAACATCGGAATACTAATAAACATCCCTACACATGCATCCCAAATTCAATATTATCCCAGAAACATAGAAAAGATTCCTAACAGCTGTAAATTAAGTTATAAAAAAGTGCACAGTTAAATAGAACTGCAGTAAGACAAAATAAGTAAATAAGTAAAGGTAAAGGGACCCCTGACCATTAGGTCCAGTTGTGGCCAACTCTGGGGTTCATCTAGCTTTATAGGCCGAGGGAGCCGGAGTACAGCTTCCAAGGTCATGTGGCCAGCATGACTAAGCCACTTCTGGCGAACCAGAGCAGCACACAGAAATACCGTTTACCTTCCTGCCGGAGCGGTACCTATTTATCTACTTGCAAGTTTTGGCGTGCTTTCGAACTGCTAGGTTGGCAGGAGCAGGGACCGAGCAACAGGAGCTCACCCCGCTGCGGGGATTCGAACCACCGACCTTCTGATCAGCAAGTCCTAGGCTCTGTGGTTTAACCCAGTGTTCCCCAACCTTGTGCCTCCAGCTGTTTTTGGACTACAACTCCCATCATCCCTCGCTAGCAAGACCAGTGGTCAAGAATGATGGGAATTGTAGTCCAAAAACAGCTGGAGGCCCAAGGTTGGGGAACACTGGTTTAAGCCACAGCAACACCTGCGTCCCATAAGTAAATAAGTACTGGAGCAATAAAAAGCTCATGCTTCATACAATTAACCCATCCCACCCTACCCACATATCACAAGTCAAAGTTCAACAATAAACTAAAAACATTGGGACTCTGGATATGCAGCAGCCCTCGCCCTAATCCTGGGCCATTACCTTCTGTCTCCTGCAAGAGACTACAATCCCATCATCCCTAAATATTGACCACGCTAGCTGGAGCTAGCGGGAGCTAGTAGCCAACAAAACCTACAGGGTACCATGGCCCTAACAAAGCCTTCTCTCACAAGAAAGATCCGGGGGACTTGCATCAGAAAGGAGAAGAGCACTCTCACCTCTGCATGCTACATGAAGAAGCAATGTGCAAAAGGGGAAACCCGTCAGTCAACCCACCACCTGCTCATGTAATATACAGCCTCTTCCGCAGAAGCTGCAGCAGGATGAATGCTCTTCAGCAGATGTATTGCTAGTTCAAATAAGAGTGTTTTCTGCAGTGTTAGCATAGGTGGTTTCCAGGCTTATATGCAGTGAAGGTGGCTTAGAGCAGGGTTTCCCAAGCTTGGGTCTCCAGTTGTTTTTGGACTACAATTCCCATCTTCCCTGACCAGTGGTCATGCTAGCTAGGGGTGATGGGGGTTGTAGTCCCTGTGTTGCTGAACTGCATCTCCTAGTAGTTCCAGCACCGTGACTAATGGCCAGGTAGTATGACTTATTGTTCAGAAACATCTGCAGGTTTAAAGGTTCCCCACATCTGCTTCACTAGACCAGGCTTTACTAGATCAATCTACTAATATCCAGACACTGCACTGCTGAATTGAGATTTCTGCAATGTACAGTCATGCATTTCTCTGAAAACTGCATTTATTAATGCCTCCCTGTGTACAACTACAGACAAACCATTTTTTACAAAGTTGCAGCTACTTGTTTTTGTTTTTTTCATTGTATCTGTAAGAAATGGCAACATATCCCCACCCACATCCAGCCTACCAATTCATTTGCTTTAAACGTAGTATAAATAAACAAATAATTATTTCATTTGGGAATATTCAACATGTTAACAAAGTAAATAAGTCATTTGGTTTTTTAATTTCAGGCTGCAGGCTGTAAGCTGACAAGCTACAATCAATCAGCTGCTTAAGATGTTTTTATTAGCCAGACACTTCAATAATTATTTTGTATGGCTTGAATGTACAATGTACAATGCCCTGATATTTATAATATAGCAGTATATACATACCTGTATAAATAAATATAAATTCCTTTTAATAAAATATTAACTTAAATTGAGAATAGCCTGTTCACTATGCATAAAAAATCTAAAACACTCCTTTAAGTGGCTGTATTTTCTCACTTTACTATGATTGGCATTTAAATGGGAAACGAAAGATGCTGTATTGAAAAGGGGAGGGGGAAATAAGTGTTAGTTTATAAACTGATGCAGTCTTGAAAAGCACTAAACCAACAGAAGAGAAAAGCAGAACTGATCCTATGCACTGAATTTAATAAGACTTGCTCCCTGTAGAAGTAATGCTGCGATGCTGCATCAATTGGGTTTGCCTTACAAATATCAGTTGCAGCCAGACTTCAGCGCGCCTCCCAACAGCATCACATGTTATTTGATGCCTACCCAATTCCCCTTTCAGAAGCATAATGAAATCATAACTGCGTCTGCTGCCAAAATCCTGGCAAGGTGAGGCGGAAGCGCCACTTCCGGTACTGACCGGGTCTCACCATCTCCGAATCCAAAGCCACCGTAACTTGCAAAATCATGCAAGGTTGAAAAAAAGGGCAAACAGACGGAGCTGCAGGCAGCATCGTCGAGGAGGGCAAACTCCCGTCGCGCAGAGTTAAAGGCAGGAGAACTTCCCACCAAGGCCACCTTCCTGCGCCTGCGCAATACCCCGCGCGCGCCCCTCCCCCGCGCGCCCCGCCCCTCATTTCCTTACCTGAGCAGGCAGCAGGAGCTCCCCTTCCTCCGCTTGCCACAACTCCACCACGTTGGGGATGGGGTCCATGGCTAGGGGCGGAAACAAAACAGAAAGCTCTTTGCAATTTCCACCAGCAACAAGAGAGGGGGACGTGCAGAGGCCTGTGGCCTCGACCCACACGCACACGGCGCGAGCTGGGAGAGAGTCTCCTCTGGGCTCGCGGGCCTTTCACAGCCAGAGCGCTGCAGGCAGAAGCAGCAGCAGCAGCAGGAGGAGGCTGGGCTTTGTTTTGTTTCGTCCCTGAGACGCTTCCATATTAAAACGCTCCTGCTGCAGCAACAGCAGCAACGTGCGAAACGCAGGCAGACCCGGCGCACAAAAGGGGCGTCGGAAGCCAGGGTTTTGTGGGGGGGGGGGTGTTTGACGGAAAGATCAGCCTGGGGCCGAGTCCAAACAAGGGCCTCCTCTTCCTCCAAGCGGTGACCCGCGAAGGCTGCAGACAGGGCGGCATCGCCGCCGCCGCCTAAGCAGCAGCAGCAGCAGCGCGAGCCCGTGCAGCGGCAGCGCGCCAGGGAAGGAAGGAGTCCCGCATTGTGGGCCGCCGCCGCCGCCCGCTTTTTTTCCCCGCCGCCTGCCCGCCTGACACAAGGTCGCGGCCGCCCTTCGCAGTCCAAACAAAGCGAATAAACAAATAAGAAACGGCAGGGCGGACGGAGCTCCGCGGACGAGGCAGGAAGAGGAACTCCGTCGCCTCAGCGGGGCTGGGAACCATTAAGGCGGCAGGGCAGAGCCGCTGCACAAAGGCAGGATGGGGAGGGCGGCTCGTGGGGGCCCGTGTGGGGGTCTCCCTTCCCGAAGCGACCTTCCAGCCCCGTTTTACCTCAGCGCCGCTTTGCAAAAAGCCCCCCTCTCCTTTCCAAGCTGGCCGCCTCTTCCAGCCATTCATTCTTACCTTGGCCCTGCGCTTCTCCCGGGCGAAAGCAGGGCAAGAGGACCTGAAAGATGCCGAGCAGGAGGTTCATGGCCGTGGCCGCGCGGCAGTAGCTGCTTTGCGGCGGGTAGCGCAGCCCCGCCATGCTGCCTGGTCTCGGCTCGCTCGCCTCGCCTCTGCTCTGCGCTCAGGCTCGGAGCTGGCTGGCCGAGCTACAGCTGTTGCTGCTGCTGCGGTGGCGGCCGCCGCCTCCCTCTGCTGCGCGCGCGTGTGCGACACAGATAGGGAGGAAGAGAGCGCGGCGAGGCGCGGGGTGGGACATGGTCAATGAGAAGGCAGCTTTCCCCTCCTCGCGCTGGGCTCCGCCCCGCGGGAGGAGGAGGAGGAGGCGGAGGCGCTACTCTTTCCCCAGAGCACATGGGAAAGCGAGCCAGGCCGATGCGCACGAGGGGAAAACCGGAGAGAGCGGGGAAGGCCCTCGGCAGACGGAGCGGGCCACAGCTTGAAGCCCCTGCTCTGCGCCAGAAGAACGGAAGCCCCTCCAGAGCAGGCACCCCCCCCCCAAACAGGGCTGGGGAGGAAATTCCCGCCAGTCATGATGACTCCAGAACCATACCCAAGTTATTTGACCCCAGAAGCATTTACGATTTATTTTTTTTTGTCCTCTCAGGACCTCTGGGTGGTTTGACGTGGTAAGCCTTGTTCTCCAGCCCTGCCAACCATTTTATAAGCACAGTCATTCGATGAAATATGCGTCTGAGAAACTGGTCCGAGACCAGAGCGAGTTCCCATGGCTGAGGGTTAGGCTGCATGCATGCCATACATTTCACACACACAATTTTTTTTGGGGGGGGGATTGTAGTTTATCCCCAAAGAGCTACAATTCCCAGTGCCCTGAAACTAGAGTTCCCACGTGGGGGACAGGAACGGTCAGTGTGCTTTAAATGTATGGTGTGCATGCGGTCATCTGCCACGTCTTACTTTGTCCAGCACGTTAACCCCTGGGCCACACTGGCTCTCCAATTACAGATGCAGTGTGAATCTCATGAGACACATAACTTCTGGTTCTAGATGAGAAGGACTTTCCAGTTTGATTTCATGGGGGTCCCCCTTCATATTCTGATGTTGGAACACAACACAGTACAGTGGTACCTCGGGTTTCATATGCTTCAGGTTACATACACTTCAGGTTACAGACTCCCCTAACCCAGAAATAGTACTTCAGGTTAAGAACTTTGCTTCAGGATGAGAACAGAAATCGTGCTCTGGCAGCGCAGCGGCGGCAGGAGGCCCCATTAGCTAAAGTGGTGCTTCAGGTTAAGAACAGTTTCAGGTTAAGAACAGACCTCCGGAACAAATTAAGTACTTAACCCGAGGTACCACTGTAGAGGGTCTTGTTGCAGCTTAAAAGACTACACTGTGCATCCCATCCACAAAAGTGTCTGCCTTCTTGAGGTACCACACGACACACGCTTATATTTTTGCTGCAACACCCAAACACAAAACAATGTATCTGAATCTTAACTGGCTCCAGATAATATGTTGCTACCTCTTTATCTCTACAAAGTGCACAGGAAGAGTTTTTTGAGAACATTATGAGCGTTAAGAAACATTTTCCCTAGTTGATAAATCATCTACCCACACACATGCCAATATTATACAAATTTAAAACAAAGTATTGCTGAGTTCAGAGTGAGGTATTGGCTGTTTAGAATGCAAATGCCAAGTGCAAACAACACATTAGAGGCATTGCTCAGTGACAGCAGTTCTGTAGCAAACATTTGCCTGGCTGGGCATTATTCTGTTTCATAGGTGATCAAAACTCACACCAATAAAATAATAATAGTAATATTATAACGCCTCCTACAAATTCAGCTCACAAAATTTAGAACTTTCAAAACCTGAAAAACCAAAACACCTAGTCTATGTCAGCAAAGATACTGCACTCATTCGAAAACAACAGCAGCAAAGAGGTGGCATTTCAGTAGGTTAGGCTTCGACAGCACTCTGGTGTCAAGTACAAATGAAATATTATTTAAAAGGTGGGCTCTTGTGGTTGTTCCATCTTCATACCAACTTTATGGTCAAAGCATAATTAAAACTAGAGTGGGAAAATATTAATGGGATATTTTAATTGAATGTTGTGTTTCACCCCCCCTCCCCAAAGAATAGGCCAATTTACTCCCAGTTTGAGGCTTGCTTTCCTCCTAGCAGTCTTGCAGATGGATGGAATTGTCTCTTTATTCCATGGGTAGGCAAATTAAGGCCTGGGGGCCGGATCTAGCCCAATTGCCTTCTAAATCTGGCCCACAGATGGCCCGGTAATCAGCGTGTTTTTACATGAGTAGAATGTGTGCTTTTATTTAAATGCATCTCTGGGTTATTTGTGGGGCAAAGGAATTTGTTCATTTCCCCCCCCAAAAAAATACAGTCCAGCCCCCCACAAGGTCTGAGGGACAGTGGACTGGCCCTCTGCTGGAAAGGTTTGCTGATCCCTGCTTTATCCCTTTCCATCGCCTCACATAATCTCTTATTCCTCCAAGATTAGGGTAGGGATTTATTTATTTTCCAGCCTCAGGGCTGCATTCCCTCAAGGGGGAATTTCTGGGCTGACCCCACCCTACCTGCATGTCAGGGGTAGGTGAGGCCAGAGGCAAAAATGGGCTACATTCCAGCTTCACCAAAGGCAGTGTTTACACACACACACACACACACACACACACACACACACACACACACAACCCCTCTATCCAGACAAGCAAGAGACATTGTCCCAGTTCAAGGCCACATTCTAGCCAAGCAGAAGCACTTGAGGAGGGTGTGGGATCAGGACCAGTGATGGATATGGCCTAGGGAAGAGTCTCCAAGGTCAGACAGGGAGGCCTAGGGAGCCCCACCCTTGAAGTTCTCAACCCCTGATCCGTGAACTCCACAATATTAAACCCAGAAACAAGCTCTGAAACGCAGAGGTAGGTGAGCAAGCTCCCAACACGAAGTTCCACTTGCCTTCTTCAGCAAACAGTGAGCCCCACCCTTTCTTAGATCACGGATAATTGCTGGTTCACAGTTGCTTTAAATTCAGCAGTCAAAAACTTTAAACTAATTTCTGTTCACTTAAAAAGGCACGCCCTGAGTACATGCAAAGAGATAAAGGGGTGCTTAGTTTTCCCTTTCTGTTTTTTTAAAACAGAAGAATACTTTGTCAGAAAGAAGCCCCAAAAGATGCAGAGAGAAGGGGGAAAGCAAGAGCGATTCTTTTTTTAAAAAGCAATTATTGTTTCTTCTGCCAAGATATATTAGAATTGTGGTTTCTTTTCTATACACTGCACAATTACATAGTATTTTTATGTATTTCTTAGACTCCTTTTGTTACATATATGTGTATCAAAGCTTTGCAGAAAGTAGTTCATATGATTCTATTTTTGTGTGCATTTGCCATTTTTAAAATGCAAAGGATAGAAAGAAATAGAGGGGCAGTCATACAATTAGGTGTTTAGAAATGTGTTGTTGTTTTTTAAATACAGTGGTACCTCGGGTTAAGTACTTAATTCGTTCTGGAGGTCCGTTCTTAACCTGAAGCTGTTCTTAACCTGAAGCACCACTTTAGCTAATGGGGCCTCCTGCTGCCACCATGCCGCCAGAGCATGATATCTGTTCTCATCCTGAAGCAAAGTTCTTGACCCGAGGTACTATTTCTGGGTTCAGGTCTGTAACCTGAAGCGTATGTAACCCGAGGTACGACTGAAATAATATTGCTTTTCCTTAGAAAAGCATATATAAAAGCTCTATTTCCCTTCTTTAAATGCACCCATTACTTGACAAAATAAATTGTTTGTGCTGTGTATTGTGAACATTCTGTATATTTAAATATATAGTTCTGTTTCAGGGTTTAGTCAGGGAGCACAGGGAGCACCTTGCTTTCTGCAGAGTAGCGTGCATCAAACATATGGCTGTTTCCATCCAGTATCGGGGATTCCCCTGACTGATTGTGGAGACTTAACTTAATCAAGCAAGGCACAGCCTGCAGGCTAATCACTTTCCCCCAGCCTAAAACAGTGTCTCAATTTGTATGCACCTGCAGCAATGCAAGAGTCACTTCCCCATTACGTAACTCCACATCTCTCTGAGAGCCTAACTACATGCTACTTTAACAATCTGATTAGCAATCATGGCCTGGGTGTTTTGAAATGAAATACTTAAGCATGGGGACCCCCAAGGGATCATCATCTGCTACACTGTTACCACCAACACCCCCAGAGTGGCAATTAGAATGGGAGGGGGCTCCCAATGACATAATTTTTCCTGATGCCAATTGCTATTGGGGATTTTTTTACTGAGATCACAGCAGAAGAGGGGAGTCTCTATGAATTGCAGTACCAATGGCAGCCACTTACACCTAGTATTAAATTTCAAAGCACCCGGGACATGATTTCAGTGTGTGATTGAAGCACTCACATAGGTTGGGGTGGGGCCAGACCTCTAATTATGTGGTATACTCACACTAATGGCCAGTAGACAGTCGTGCATTTATGTTTACTGAAAAGCATATACCCCATGTTTGCATTCAATTTACATCACATTCCAAAACAACAACAATAAAATCGGCTGACGTGCCACACAAACCCAGGGCCAAAGAGACCTGCAGTCAGTAACATCACAGGAAAGCAGCTACAACAACTGGCAACCCCCCAAAGTATTTGGGAGAAATAACAGTTTTCACTTGAAGATTTAGGAGTAAGAAAGTTCTGATTTGAAGAAGAACAGAAATTGGGCTCCGGCGGCACAGCAACTGCAGGAAGCCCCATTAGCTAAAGTAGTGCTTCAGGTTAAGAGCAGTTTCAGGTTAAGAACAGACCTCTGGAATGAATTAAATACTTAACCTGAGGTACCATTGTACTGTTTGACAGCTAAGAATGAATTCACTGCAATTTTATAATCTTCCTAGATTCAGACCATATTATCTTGCTTTGGTACACATACCTACTTGCACACGCATCGAGGGCTGCCTACTCACTGTAGGAACTGGAAAAAACGACGCCTTCTGCTTGCAAAAAGTTATCTGCTTGCCTTTTGCCTCCTGCAAAGCATACAGCATTGGGCGAGCCTTTAAGAACTCAGGTGTGACTTCCTGTTGAATTACAAGATGAACTTTCCACCCCTTAAGTAACCCCCAGTTCACTAACCACTGAGTCATGTTTTATACACAATGCTTACATGGCATCTGTCAATGCCTGGAAAGCTGACCAGTCCAACTGGAAATATTTGAGTCAGCCATACTCTTAAAGAGCCTGGTCATTCCTGAAATCGACAATTAAAGCTTGCTCTTTTCATCCTGAGGTGAACGTTTGCTTGCCGTTTCGCTAATAATTGCACGATGTGTCAGGTATGAAAAAGCAAGGGAGTATATATTGTTGAGCATAACAGGTGAAACTTAAAGCCTATAATACTCCTGCGAATACCACTCTTCATTGAACAACACACATACTGAAACCCCTTTAATGTCAATTTACTTTAATGTCACCCCTTTAATGTGTCAATATCCAGTATGGTGGTATCGCTGATGCTCCTAACAACTCATGCAAGGCCACTGTTCAGGGCCAAGGAAGACAAACTGTCCTGTTCAGTGGAGATGTCCTTGTGTGTATCAGTCCTTTTGATGTTCCCAGGCTAGGTGTTCCCTTTCTCTATAGTCGCTGCTGACACATTTGAGAAAACAGCAGCAATCTGACCGATTGCTAATGTGGCATAATTTGATTATTAGACGAAAATACGAACACACCATGTGTTTTTCTTTCTGCTCAATCTACATTGTTCAGCATAAGTAGTCCTCTACTTACGTACCACAGATACTTATCCAAAGCATAATTTTGGAGTCCCCTCCTGTCAGGCCTACTGCGTTATAACAGCGTTCCAAGCTTTGTAAGCTTCGTTGAGTTTTGGGAAGCCTGTTTGAGCATTGTCCGTGCTTTAAAAAGGCATTTAAAACTGAATGCAAAGCTTTGAAATCTTCCAAGACAATGAAGCTGGATGGATTCCCTGAAGTCATAAATGATCTCACAGCACTTTTAAATACAGCAACAATAAGCATGGAACTGAACTGAACCCTGTAAGACGTAGGTCCAAAAAGACTCTCAAGAACTGACAGGTAAGACTGGATAAAGTTTCTTGCTGGATTTAATTAAGAGTTCTGTTTCTGCTAAGAAATTAAACAAATCCAAGCTTGAATTGTCTTTTTTTTTTTTAAAAAAAAAAAATAATACTCCTTATTCATTCCAGAATTCTAGATGAGGTGCTAGATTGTTGCAAAGTGTCCCGTGGCAGCTTAAAGATTGAATAACGTATTGTGAAATGAGCTTTTATGAGATGCAGCCATAGAATCATAGATTTGGAAGGGACCCCAAGGGTCATCTAGTCCAACCCCCTGCAATGCAGGAATCTCGGTCTACTACTTCATCAGAACAAAACAAAAACAAAACCTGGTAGTCTTAGGGTTAAACTAGATCTGACATGGACGATATATGAATGCATCCCCAATAGCTTAAGAAGGGGCAAACAACATAGGGGTGCAATAGGCATTGGGGAATTAGTGTAGAAGAAAACGATTAGACCCACTTCCAATGCCATAGTCCCTATTTAAATAACAGAGCTGCTTTTAGCCATACACAGAGATGTCAGAAGATGCATTCATGCGTCTTCAACATCATGTCGAGTTTGGCCCACGTATACATTAGTGGAGAAACCTTTCCAGCACTGCGTATAAAAACATTTATTTCACTGTATCTAAAAACTTACAAAGATTCATATTGGAGGAAGCTGAAGTAACGTACAAAGGTTCATGGTACCGTAACTCAGTAATCCTATCCAGGTTTAGTCAGAAGTATATACCACAATGCTAAATGAGGCGTGCTCCCAGGTAAGTATGCATAGGATTGTAGTCTAACTTTGTTCCTGTCTTATTTCTATTCCACCATTCCTCCATATTCCTCCTTTTACCTTTACAGTAATTCTGGAAATAATTCTGGTTGGCCGAGGGATAAGGACCAGTCAAGGCCACCTGCTGAGTGGTGTTATGATCTTGCATCAGAACTTCCAGGTAACAAGGAATTCTCACACTGGAGCTCACTAACCACATTGGCTTTGGCTACTGCAGCCATAACAAAGATAAGGGAGAAGGACTGCTTCAAAGTTTTTACTGAGGCTGAAAAGGCCAGCTTGCCTATTTCACTGAGGAACAAGGACAGTAAAAAATAAATAAGAAGATTTTGCTTGTCATCTAGTTAAGAATTACAACTTTTCCTCACTCCCATGGATTTACGTGTAGGGGGAAACATATTCTTTCACAAGGATCTCAAAACAAACAAGCTTGTAATTTTAAATAATCTAAGCAGGAGGTATTCAAATATGTATGACGTTTCTAATACATTGCATTCTTTTTCCCCATCTCCTTTCATTTCAGCCATCTTGCAGTTCTATGCACATTAGCACAGGCCCAGAACTCCTGAGCCTATTCACTTGCATTTCTTGTCGACAGTTGAAAACCAGCAGCTGGGACAGAAACAGTCGATCTTTAACACAGCGCTGGAGGATTAGACATGCAGCTTCTGTTCCTAAAAAGAGCCATATTCATAATGCTTAGCATGCCACACGGACATTTTATTCAACAGGGAGCCTGGAAGTAAAAACAATTGTTTCTTTTTAATGTTCTTCTATAAAACCAGAAGAGCAAGAGAAACAGTTGTGATATTGCTATAAATGCGGCAGTGTTTAAAGAGTCCCATTAAAAAGACAGTAAGGTTTGGAAACCTTACTGACTGCCATGTCTGCCCTGAAAATCTATTTGTTGTTGTTACAAACCATTAGTTTAATTCTTGACTGTAGTTGTTTTTTTTTTAAATGAGACAAACAAAACCCCCACTAACACCTCTGTGCAGGTACTCTGGCATAATGTCTCAGCAAACATTAAGCAGGTAAGATTGAAAATACCTATTCTTCTTTCTTTTTTGCAACCCAACTGTATATTTCTCTAACTGTATGCAGGAATGCTATTGCTCCTTTTGCCCTGGACAAATATTGGATGCTATGGCTAAGCACATAAAGGTGGAACCAATGGATACTGGATCCAGACAACACAGAGTTGATGCTGGTATAAAAACCTAAGACATAAATATGTCTGTCATAGAATGGGTTAAAATATCTCTTATTGAAGCAAGTTTGAAGCCAAGGGTTTCTCTCCTAGATCAGGGGTAGGGGGTCGTTTTCAATCTGAGGGCCCACATTGCCATGTGGGATCATGAAAAACAGTTATCAGTGTTATCCTTGCAGTATTTAAATTCGAATCAGGCTCTACTGTGTGTGTACTCCCAGTACATTTGATTAGAATATCTACCACCAGGACCAGAGATTTTAAAATAATTTCCCCAAAGGTTACATAACTAGTGATCCCCACTGTGATGGGAGACTATTTGCATATTTTGAAAAGGTTGTAAGAGTCTTCCCTCCCCCCTTTGGTCTTAATGAGCCTTTGGTGAGTCTGCTTAATTTTGCCCACCTGCATACTGAATTTGGTTCAATTTGTTGATCCTTGCTGCCTGATGTTCCAGCTTATCATTTTATTGCATTTTGCATTTATTTTATGTATGTAAGCAACTCCTTCGAGTAAGTTGCATAACAGTTCAATTAAGCAGCATGATATTACAACTTTGGAGCTATTCTCTGCAGAGGCAAAAAACAAAACAAAAACAAAAACAAATAAACAGGGTTGTCTAACCTCATTGCAAAATTATATTGGAAGAAACAGAATGATGGAGCGGTTCGAATGTTGGACTAACGTAAGAAGATAAAGAATCTGCTGAATCAGGCCAGTGGCCCATCTAATCCAATATCCTGTTCTCGCAGTGACCAAGTAGGTGCTTGAGGAACCCAGTGTTACAGGAAAATGAGTGAATTTGTTCATTACTCCCATTCAGGAGCATGTTCCAAACCCAGATATTAATTTACCCCCAGAATCAGAATCCATATGCAATAGTAGATACTATAAAAACATCAATGGAATGTGCAGCTATATATTCCTTGTTGGTTCAAGGTGCAGACAGTTGCCAACAAACTCCTCGTACAGAATATGAGTTGTGGTAGGGGGTACTATATCTCAAGGGAATTGCACGTATTTTGAAAGGATCCCTGTTTCAATCTGCAGAATTTTCAGTTAAAAATGGATCTAGGATAACAAAACTGGGAAATACCAATCAGCCCTGTACTCGGCTAAAAGGACCAAGGGTCTGATTCAGTATGTGGCTCATATTATCTCTATACAGGAACAGTTTCATAGTATCTTAGACACACTGGGCGATTAGCAGCATACAGTATATAAAACCTGGTGCTGACTAGGAACTTAGGAAAATGCCTTACAATCAATCCTTCTTGCACAGTGTAGTCAACTGAAGTGGGACCAGCACTCTAGGAATTTAAATGGTTTAATTCGTTTCTGGAGATGCTGCGGGATTTAATCTTGTGCATGCAAGCAATGTGCTTTACCACTGAGCTATAGTCCTTCCTACATGCAAACTAATTAACCACACACCATTTAAAAAAAAAGAATTGTTTTTTAGTTTTAAATGAATACTACCAATAAACTTGTAAGCTTTATTATGCATGTGTGCATTTTGCATATCCTCCTTATATATCCATAAATAATTGATCAAAGGGAAATGTAACATCTGTTCTCTGTTAACCTTCAGATACACATTTAAGCATATTTATAAAAATCTAACACTTACTCTTTCCATACACAATCCCACCTTTTTATATTAACTTTTGGAATTAAATTCAGCATTATAGGTGATTCTGACTACATCTTGGACCTAAACATTTGCTGCTTTTTTTTTGCTTGCTAGAGCAAGTAATTTTGCTCTTGCCTCATTTTGTCTGTGAGTTATGTTGTAGTATGCGTCAATATTTGCCCAGTGTCTCATCAAAATGCATATTTTTCAAATTGATATTCACTTGAGCAAATAATTGTGAACGCTACTTTCCTTCCTCTGATTTGTTAGGTACAACTGACAGATAAGAAGTTTGTCTATCCCCAAATATAAAAATGCACTACATGTTTAATATGCTTAAGCTTTTCTGACTAATTGTAGCCACCTCTCTCTTACTGGTTACATACACAGCAATTCATTTTTAATTAGATATATTTATATCTTTACCCTGATGCCAGAATTTCTTATAAACTGATTGTTAGAGGAGGTAGGTAAGCTTCAGTGGAAAACATAATACAGCTGCAAGCATTCCCTTGCTGCTGATTCAAGACATATGTTCTCTTCTCATACAGCAGACTCCAATTCCTGCTAATGGGGCACAGCTACTTCTCCAGGCATTGTATGAAAATAATCAAGTAGAGAGTGAACTACAGATTAAACCTTTGTGAGCCTTTTATCACAATTTAGCCCCAGACCTAGAATTCAGAACCTGTAAGTATACCAACACAGTAAAAAAATTCCTTCCAGTAGCACTTTAGAGACCAACTAAGTTTGTTATTCGTATGAGCTTCCGTGTGAAGAAGTGTGCATGCACACAAAAACTCATACCAATAACAAACTTAGTTGGTCTCTAAGGTGCTACTGGAAGGAATTTTTTTATTTTGTTTCGACTATGGCAGATCATCACGGCTAGCTACCTGTAACTATACCAACACAGACATTGTAGAGTTCCTCACTATTTTGTTTGAAATGTGCATGTTTTCCTCTGAAATAAATATTTCTCAGACAGATCAATGGTCTTTAAATTTTATGAATAACTAAATTCAGGGGGTTTTTTTGGGAGGGAGGTAGGGAAACAGTAGGGGCACATGCCCAGGGCTGACACATGCAGAGAGAGAAACATAAGTACTGACAAAAAGTACATTTTAACTTGGACAGGGAAGGGTCAAATGGACAGAAGAGGGGCAGTCACAGAAAGCTCTGCTCCAAGATATTGTGGAGTAGACCTAATATTTTGGGGACTTTAAGGATAAACTCTCCTGCAGAACAAAGTGACATACTGAGTATATAAAGGATAAGACAGTCTCTCAAGTAACCTAGTCCTGAGATGTATAGGGCCTACTTTATTATTATTATTATTATTATTATTATTATTATTATTATTATTATTATTATTACATTGAATTTATATACCGCCCTATACCTGCAAGTCTCAGGGCGGTTTACATAATAAAATCATATGTCAGTACCAAAACCTTGAATTTGATTTTGTAGAAGATTGGTAAACACTGGAAGTCTCACAAACAAAGTGTTATGTGCTAGGAGTAGTTTACCCCCTCAGGCAACCTAGCAGCCATGTTCTGCACCAACAGCAACCTCCAGACCAACCTCAAAGGTAGCCCCACAAAGAAGGCATTGCAGCAGCCTAGCTGACATGCTCTGTATTAGGAGTGGGGATCCTGAGGTCTAAGAGCCTAATGAGGCCCTCCAGGACTCCCTCCAGGCCAGCCCCCTCACCAGCCCCGCTCTGTATCCTCTTCATGTGCTTCTGCCTGACTGACCTGTGATCTGTCCATTTGTTTGCTTTAAATTCATCACCAGTCTACTTAACAGATGAAAATATTGAACAATACAGTACAATAAAAACAAAGATACAGTAAACAGTATTATATGAGTGAGGGGGGTAATTCCCAAAAATATTTTGCTTGCCTGGATGGAGATGTGGGTGCAGAAACCTCTGACCAAATGTAACCTACTGTGCAAAATTCAGATTCATAGCTCCACCCATGTTTGCCTCTGGCCCCACCCACCAATGGAAGGTTCCTCACACAGAATAAAAAGGTTTCCCAGCCCTGCTTTATGTTCCCAAACTTCTCTCTCTCTTGCCATCCTTGAGCTGTTTCCTCTTCAGACCACAGTTCCTGGCTTTGCAACTTCAGTATGGAAGGGATGCTTGGTCCCTGACAACAAACTAGAAAGTGCTACTCTCTTCTATGAACTACAGTGGTACCTCAGGATGCGAACAGGATCCGTTCCAAAGCCCCGTTCGCATCCAGAAGCAAATGTAACTAGCGACAGCATGTCTGCACACACGCGCATCACTTTTCACCGCTTCTGCGCATGATGTCATTTTGAGCATCTGTGCATGCGCGAGCGGCAAAACCCGGAAGTAACGCGCTTCGTTACTTCCAGGTGGCCACGGAGCGCAACTCAAACATGCTCAACATGAAGCATATTCAACCCGAGGTATGACTGTATGTTGAAAGAGAAAGATGCTCATCAACTTTATGCTTAAGACTGGAGAAAGAATCCAGCATGCACACTTCCAGAATGAGATTAAAGTTGGTGGAGATGTCACGTCTTTATAATAAATAGAAGTACACACACAATCTATATAAACACACACATATGCATATGTGCAAACATACGCACAAACACCAAAGGTATGGCAAGGGAACTACTATATTCTCCAGACAGCTGTAGAAATGTTATGACTGAGTTGCTGGGGTTGCCATGATATTGGTAACCTTCTCTTGGGTAAGGTCAGACAGCAGTCTGACTTCGAGGCTTGACACAAGACTAAGCACATTACATCCAGTCGTCATCAAAGCCCCACAGGCCTAGTGCTATGTTCGACACACTAAATAAGTCAAGTCAAGATCATGACCAAAATACCAGCTGTAACGTGCCTGGACTTGTTGGGAGTTAAGAGCACTGACATTGCAGTCTGAGAGGAAAGATTGACAGGGTTGGTGAGGCCTTTGTTTTTATTTCTCCCCCTGCCCCGCCCTGTCCCGGGAGGAATCCGAAGCCCATCTATAACACTGAGAGAAACTGTAAGGAGCAGTTTCAGAGACATGGTGCTATAAGGCCAGTGTACTTGTGTAGAAATATAGAGCTGAAATTACATAGCCTCAGAATTCTTCAGCCTGTAATATATTTCAAAGACTCTCTGCTAGCAAGAAAACAAGCCTTCGAAAGGTACTTTAAAAACTTATCATCCCTGTGGACCATGGGGAACAGTAAACGAGAAGACCTCAGCCTAACAGCACAGAGGGAAATAATTAGTGAAACTGAAACAAAAACATACAGAGGCCGGGATCCAAAGAGCTACTTGAAAGCATGCCCAGCAAGAGGCTTTTCTTCTCCTTTGAACAGTAGATCCCAAACATTATCTGATAAAGCTGCTTTTGAAAGCCCTCTCAGAGTTAGAGGGACATTGATAGTGTTCTGCAGTCCTTGGATGTCCTACTTTCCTAGCCTAGGGCCAGCCCAATAATTAAATTTTACTGCCCAAAGTGAAGGACAAGACAGCACCCCACACTCTGTGTTTAGCCCCCAGTTAGACTTTGAAACACTGGTGAGGAGACAGCAATTTCCATCATATTTGAGAGCAGCAAACTACCTTAGCAGGCACAGGGCAAACTGCACGGCAAACACAGCTCCAACAACTCACTGCTGTTCGCCACCCAGCATCCACTACTTCAGATGGTCACCTCACTGTGCCTGACCCAGACTGCTTTAGACAGGAAAGGAAGCAGGGATATCATGGACAGGCTAGTCCATCACTCAGAGATTATTAAGGCTTCATACAGAAAAAAGAATTTGGGTTGTCCGTAATGGAAACCCACAACAGTGGTGGAAATTATGAGGGTGAATGTTGTCTGCAGCAGCAGAGGCCCTAGGGATGGGGAAGAAACTTGGTTCAGTTTGCAATGTCATGTGTGCCTACCTAATCTGCGTGTACCAAAACAGGACATGCAGTGCAGCCAACTTTAGAAATTCACACTTTCCCCAATTTTGTGATGCAGCTCTGTGAGGTCAAAAAGGGGTCTCCAAACAACTCTCAGCAACTGCAAGAAACAACTGCGGCCTGGGTCTGTTGGCTGTTCAAAGTGGCATGGTACCACTTTAAATCTATAGTGCAAATAGGGTCAAGATGGAATAAATGTGCACCGCAAGCTGAGTCAGGACTGACAGATCTAGTACTGCCACTTCCAACAGCAGTGAGCCACTTGGGAGAAAAACGGAAAGAGGGCACTCATTGGCAAAGCGCAGATATGGCTCAGGCAGCAATGGAGCGCCAGGCAACAACTTACTCTGAAGGATTCCTTGAGATGTATGGGAATATCTTCTAATGGAAAAGACAGCCTTTTAAAGGAAAATAGCAAAAAGAGAGAGGCCCAAACAGAAACTGTGTAATAATGTCTTATTTTTCCTATTATTCTTTCTGCCTAGTGATTGGGGGGGTGGAGTTTACAGCCGAAACCTGTATGTGCCTGCATCTACCAATTCTTTGCCATATTACATAACAAAACCTGTGGTTTTCCTATTCAAAATGTGCCATTAAAATGGCATTTTTGCCTATTAGCATCAGCCTTCTACCGTGGAGCCAAATAATCTACTTTTTTTTGTTTTTTTTTTTAAAAATTACTGCTGAAAAAAATGTAATCACCTGTATACACATATATTCACCATCCTTGCAATTATTGAAAATCAGGAAATAATGAAATGCTTTAGCGAGTAATAGTTATTCAACTGACAGATACAACAGTCATGTATTTTAAAATGAGGGGACAATTTCCTAGTAAGCATTATTTATAACAAGAGAATGACCATCTTTCATGCTTAAAAATAAGGATTAGGGTTCTTGCCCACACCGATGCAGGATTCACAGCTCACACAAAGAAAGAGTGCTAAACCTGTAAACCACAACTGGAAATAATCTTTTTAGCAATTTACTATGTTTAGGCTTAATGTTGTTAAGTGAGGTCTGTGCTTTCTTAACATACAGAGAAGAATCAAAAAGAGCTTAATGTTTTATGGAAATATTCAAGTTAAACATATGTAATTTAGGGAGCAAGAGGGCAATCTCTAATCAAACATTTGATACTTGGGACATTTGGATACAGTTAAGGACTGTAACCTTGATGTGGGGAACACATATGGAGCTAAGTAGTAAGGAACTTTTAAGGCTCCAATAAACTCTCACTCATGACTTACTAGTGGGATTTCTCTATCTGCAAGACGCTGACTGGAGGGGCAACATCCATTTGATCCCCATAAACAGTCCTCTATCCATCATTAGTAAGATTTTTTTCCAACCAAGAACTGGTCAGATGAAAGAGTGTTAATTAGTGTTTCATATCACTAGATAAGAGAAAAGAAAGGGATTTGGGTGAAACATGAGGTAGATGAAGCAGACAGGAATTCTAGTGTGTCTTAAAGACAATGAAATCTGTGAGATTAAATTCTTGTAAGTTTGTGTATATATACTGGTATATGAGGGTTTCGTTTTTGTTTTTTGACTGTTATTTCTTCGTGTGTGTAGATATGCAGTCAGGGGAAAAAGAAAGTACACCCTCTCTGAATTCTGGTTTTACATATCAGGACATAATAACAATCATCCGTTCCTTAGCAGGTCTTAAAATTAGGTAAATACAACCTCAGATGAACAACAATACATGACATATTACACCGTGTAAAAATATAAATTGTTAAAACATTGTAAATGTCATCCTAGTAAACTTATATCTGGTTTGTACTTATACAAACTTAATGTTGGCACATTAAGAACAGCATGTAGAGAATTTGTGAGAACACTCATGTTTTGAAGTTTACGTAACCTTTATTTACTACTGATGTTTATAAATGAAGTAATTTATAATTAAGACGTGTGCTGCTTACAGTACTTGACAAAATGTATTTTTAAAAGACCAGTATTTGCAACATATTAGCTGTTTCTGAACTTATTGCCTCAACTGCACTGTAACTCCATCAACTGAAGAACCTATTATAAGTCAATAAGAATATGATTCTAGTGATTTGACCAACTCCGAACCAGGTGTGAAAGTATCTGAGGATTTTCCACATCCACGCTCATCTCCACGTGAAGCATTCTTGCATCAGGAATGTATTTTTTTATGGATAACATGATGTGCTACTTGGAATCCATATGCACCTGCAGCTTCCCAGAAACCGTTTCTGTGACCATATCAGCTGAAAAGTCTGCTGCTGTGAAAATGGAAAGTGCTATTGCAATATCCCAGGACAAATATTACGTTTTTCCAGGGACAGGTGGGACACTGAAAGAACTGTAACTATGTATAAAACATGAGCAGACGTGGTAAGCCAAGATAGTATTTTTCTTTCTCTTTATGATCCTTTCAGAAACCTATTTTATCAGCAGACGTGTGGGGTAGTTATCACTAACCACACCTACTGAATCAAACGTGGTCCAGAGGGCTCTAGTTAGTTTACGATCCCTAACTAGGGAGCGTGTGGTGCTGTGATCTAAACCACTGAGCCTCTTGGGCTTGCCGATCAGAAGGTCAGCAGTTCGAATCCCTGTGACGGAGTGAGCTCCCATTGCTCTGTCCCAGCTCCTGCCAACCTAGCAGCTCAAAAGCACGCCAGCACAAGTAGATAACTAGGTACGGCTGCTACGGGAAGGTAAATGGCATTTCTGTGCGTCACGAGAAGCGGTTTAGTCATGCTGGCCACATGACCCAGAAAGCTGTCTGTGGACAAACACTGGCTCCCTCGGCCTGAAAGCGAGATGAGCACCGCAACCCCAGACACCTTTGACTGGACTTAACAGTCCGGGGTCCTTTACCTTTTACTTTTATGATCCTTAACACTTTGCAGTGCCATGGAGAGGTACACAGAGATGGCTCTTGACCACTGATGGCATCCTAAACAAGGAGCATCTTTGGTATCTGTACTTTATTTGACTAACTTTTGACTATCTTAATCCCCCCCCCCAAAAAAAATCTCTAGCTCATTTCATCACACTGAAACGCAATCTGCATGCATGATTTATCTCTGTCCTGTAAGATGACAAATTGACAAGCCTGGATCTGATCACAACCACTCACACGTAGACAGAGTTTGTTGAATGGACACCAATATAAGAATCTCCCCCCGCCCCAATAGTAACAAACAGAACATTAAGGGAACACTGGTCTCATGAGTTAGTCTGCCAGCTTTGCATGAGAAGATAAACTGGCTGAGTTCTTTGTTTCAGCACTTAAGTGAACAGGTAACTGTTCCTAAATCTGGTCATGGAGTTAATCCTTCAAATTATAATTAAACAGAGTATCTATCCAAGAAGGTACATAAGAAATGGTGTGAATTCAGGCAATAATTTACCAATTGGCAATTTTATAATCATTGGGTAATCCAGCAGAAATTCACTATTTCTCATTTTCTGCAGATATCTGGAAATGCAGTAGATTTCTCACCATCCCTTTGGCAAGATACGGCTGACAAACAGCTTACCGCATGTCAAGTTATAATTTGGTACATGGCCATCTGTAGCCAACCATCACCACCAGATGTTAAACAAGCAGCAAAAAGGCAAAACATCTGAGAGCTCCAAACAGAGGCCAGCTAAAAGCTGCATTTTTCTCACATCTGGCACTCATTTATATTTCCTGTTGGTTTTTGTCACGAAGAAGCTGAAAAAGTGGATTTTACAAGTTCATCTTAATACCCATACTTCCTTTCCTAGCATGACCAACTAGTAGTGAACTATATGCGCTTACCCTAGATAGATACTTATGGCAGCCATTTGGAAGTATAATAACTATGCTTCTACATACTGTTTACAGGACATGGGATTCAGTTGTAAATATTGTTAGTGGATCATCATGAATGACAGTCACCAGTTTTAAAAAATATTTTAAATTTACTGAAAAACCTGCATGTGGAATCAACATTATCGCAACATAGGACCGGTGAATATATATTTTTGTGTATGAACTTTTTGACAAGCGAAATGATTCCCCAGTGATATAATAATAATAATAATAATAATAATAATAATAATAATAATAATAATATCTATACCCTGCCCATCTGGCTGGGTTTCCCCAGTCACTTTGGGAAGCTTCCAACAAAATACTAAAAATACAATAAAACATCAAACATTTAAAACTTCCCTAAATATTCCACAACGGTGCAAGGACTTGATTTAGGGATGCAAAAGCACTAATATTTGGATTAAAAAAATATCAGAGCACCAATGAAATATCTCCCAATTAGCCCTGCAAACTTCACCCCCCCCCCTGAACAAGAACAGATCACATCATTTTGGATACATCATGTTCTATGCGTCTTAGTTTACTTTTCAAATTCAAACTTCAGGTAAATATCAATTTGACACTTATGCGGTTACACCTTAAGTTACACTTTTGTTATTTAACGAACGGACTTGAGGATAATTTTGATGCAGCTGTTCAACTTATTCATATGAAATTGACAAAAGAACAAGACAGTGCATAACTCAAAGAAAAATAACTATGAAAAGAGTTAAATAAACTGCTTGTAAAAAAACTCCACACCTGAACAATTAACAGGACCTTGAAAACACAAGAAATCAAGTTATAGCTTTAGAAGTTGTCCAAAGGACTTGAGTAAGACATGTAGACTTTCATGTTTAGGGCTGCTTTCACTTTTCTATTTTTTCTCTCTCATTTTTAAAATATAGTTAAGCAGGATTGTACAATGAAATTTTAGCAGGAGGGCTTATTATGGAGATACTCTAGTTCCCCTCCCCCTACATTTGTAGTTGCAAGAGTCAAACAGGAAAAAGCCTATGAGTAAGATAAAAACTGAAGATACTGCAACCAAGCCACAACAGAGGAAACATATATATTCTTTACCAGCCTTTCTACAGTTCTCTTGCACAGAATTTTATAGTACCTTTAGCCTGGTTCCAACTGGAGGATTATGGTCTGTGTTTGTATCAAGCTTAAAAACTGTATTGTTTTACAGATTCTTTTCATAAGTGGTGAGGCTGCAGTATAGTTATGGTGTTTTGGTTAGATATGATTAATGTAATTAAAGATGCATCTAGCTTTGACCCTTTGACCATTTTGCTGGGATTTGTAATTTTATGTTTTCAAGCAAGATATGAAATTGATAACAAGTTTCCTTGTAACTGCCAGGGTAGGGTTAGCATCTGCATCAAAATCAGGTGACTAGTTAGATTTTTTGAAAAGCACAGAACATATTGTTAACATTAAGTTGTGGGAAAGAAGACAAAAAATAAATAGCTTCCAGGAAAAAAATGGTTTTGTTTTTGTGGTCAGAACGCATATTTTGAATTACTGCATTATTAAGGTTTCAGTGGAGTTAATATTGTACTATGTTTTGTTTACGTTTTGGGTGTCTTTCATCTCCTTGCTCTTAAGGAAGCACATATATTACTAATATTTATCATTTCACAAAGCACACTGCAAATCAAGAATCTGAATTGTTTATTTTTCACAATAACAGAGCTAGATAAGTTACAGTTGGGTGATTGAAGCTGAAAGACATTTGACTGGTCCAAGGCCACAGCAGATGGTCAATGGGCGAGATGAGACTTGTTGAGGGTTTTCAGGATTAGATGCCATTTTCTCAATAATAGCTAAAACATTGGCATGCAAAGATAGGTGTATTAAGAAAAAATTCTGTAATTTTTTTTAACGATCCCTGATGGCTGATTGCCTTGTGGTGGTAGACTTCCCCCATTCATTCAGTCCGCTCTACATTTTGCCCTGTTGTTGCCACCATAAAGTCCACTGGGTTCATATACTAGGGCTGCAAAGAGGGGGCAATACTGGGAAATGTGCATAGACATCAGCACTCTGTCCACAGGCGGATGCCTGGGAGCTGTGTATGCACACGTCCAACCAGAACCACTTTCCACAGATCTAGCATGTGAAACCCAGCCAGCTTTGGCAGCAAAGTATCATCAATGGGAGAAATGCAGCAGGGCTGACCCAGATGAGGTGCAGGTAAAGGCAGCTGCCAGGTGACGTCAGTGCAGGTGGTGCTGTTTGCCGTGGGATTGTGAATGAATGAACGAATGAGAAGCAGGAACTTGAGGAAGATGCCACAGCTGTGTAGCAACTGTTTATTTCACGTCTTGTAGAAAGGCCATCAATGAGTAACACAATATTACAATGACTGAAACTGAAGTCATGGTGGGTGTGTGGATAATTTCCAGCACTTGTGCTATTTCGCACTATTGTCAGCGAATTGTGATTGCTGCATTTTACTAATCTACTGCCTCTTCTGCTTATCCCAGGAAAACCACCCGAATCTCTGCCAAGTGGTCTTGACACTCAGTCAGGATTTGGGTTTCCTTTGGGAAAATGAGGCACAGCAGTTTCTGCAGTGTCTTTAGGAGGTGTGGTTTATTCGCACATATATACACCTGAAGTTTATGGAGAGAGAGTTCACAGCATTCACATCTAAAGGGGCTTGTCCTTCCCAGCTGTGCAGTCTTGGATTCAGAGGCATCCTAAGCGTCATCCCCATGTCTCTCTGTAACAGCCTGCTTCAGCCAACCAGCATGGCTCATGCCCTTCAGCCCCCATGGATTTCTCCCCACTTCCTCCTTCTTCTTCCCAGCAGCACTTGGGAGAAAACAACTACTCCCCTTCTGCTTCCAGCATTGTCACCCACCCAGTCACCCTGGCAAGCTCTTTCTCAAGCCCTTAACAAAAAGGGCAGAGTCTGATGTTTTCCTGATGACTTACCATTATCAAAGGCCTTTTTAAGCCTTTCGTTTCTATAACAACACAGCTGAATTCATGAATTTATGAGTTTGCTCAAATTCTAACCCTTCACTGAATGTAGAGATTATGGGGGGTCTGGTTTCCCCACCCCAAATTTTAACAATATCTTCAGGATCATGTACAGCCCCATTATGCCTTTTATTTGGGTCTACCTGGTTTTTCAAAATTGCTCAGTGATCCTAGACCATAGCTTAGGAAATCTGACTAAACCATCAAGAGATTAACTGCATTGCCTATTCTTTGTGCATATCTAGTGCACTGCATGAAATGAATATAGCTGTTCATTCATATCTTCCCCCAAAACTTTTAATTACAGATGTAATTTATTTCACTGCCTTATTTATTTCCAGCATAAAACACGGTTTCCAGTTTCTCTCTCACCCACGTTTTTTGCCTATAGGTCGCAACACTTTCTGACATAATGCAACTAGCAAAATGGACATTATAGCATCTACCTTAATAATAGACTTGATTATAATTAGCTCTCATTTTGCATTGCAGGTGGTTGGACTAGTTGACCCTTGGGGTCCCTTCCAAGTCTGCAACTCTATGATTCTATGAGATAAAATTACTGGGTCACAGAGTGAAAGCAAAAATATATTTTCAATGTATTTTCAGATTTTATTAACCAAAATACAAATAATGGTAAAAGAAAAAGAAACTTCGGAATGAAAACAAAATCTCTTGAACAATATTAAATTACTTGCCATTCTTACTAAACCTTTCTAATTGATGTAGTCAAAGTCTTCAGGAATGCCAAATGTTTTGTCAATTTTGCTCTCTTCAAATGCAAACTTCCGTTTGGCCCAAGATTTTGCTGCAAAGATATTATCTGTGGACAAAATAGGGAGGGGGGACATTAAATAAGATGGTTTTTGTTTTCAAGAAATAAAGTTTTTAGAACGGAGAGTTCCATTCCATAATTTCAGTCATCAGGGATTTCTATTTTATTTTTTAAAAGAAGATCCACTGCCAGTGTGAAAGAGCAGGGCCAGTCTACACATTACCATTCCATGCCAAGGTCTTCCTCAAAGTGATTTTTCTGCCTTTCTGTTGCAACACCTAACACTGGTTACCATGGACTTGTCTGTATGTTACCCATAGAGATTCTTCACCAGTCTCAAACCTCCAACAGGACATCTGATGGGAGGAAGCTCTCCACAACAGGAGTTGTCAAGTGGTAACTGGTATCAGATCTTGCAACAGAACTGGAAAATCACAAGGAAGGGGACCAGGGCACATTAGTAGTCAACACATATCCAGTTCTTAAAACAGCATTGCTTGCAAACACTTAAAGAGGAGTAACAGAGCAGCTCTACAAAAAAACAAACAAAAAAGGAGATTTGTTATTTTTATCCTGCCCTTCAGCATTGCTGCTCTGAAGGTGGTTTTAAAAGGTCTATGAAAATAAACAAAGAGTTGATGCCTGCTAAGCTTTCCTGGCAAGGACATTCCAAAAAGTGGAATGGCCATTCTCCAAGAGCCACCTGCCTAACTTCTGGAGCTGGGGGCTGGGGGCAGCTGGAGAAGGGCTTTGGAAGATAATCATAAAAGAAAACTTTGTGTGGGATAAGGCAATCCATCATATTTAGTTATATTTTGCACCTTCTGTGATGCATGCTCAATAGATCAATTTAGTGAGTGGAATGTGCATGTTTTATTTTCTATTGGACTTTATCAGGGTGAAGAAGTGATGCAGCTGAATCTTAGACAAACATCAATTGCTTTAGACCTGATAACAAGGTGTCATGTGAAGCAGTTGTGAAGTGCAAAATTCCATTTATATGGTACCGTTGATCCCTATAAACGTGGATATCTGGTGATAGCGAATAAGAAGAGCTTGCTGTGATCTAAGATATGCTGTGGAATCAAATTTAAAAGGCACAATTGTGTCCTCCAGGCTCACCTGCCTCAGTCTTTTACTGGCTGAAAGTCAAGCACTTTGCTAGTTTGCAGAGAAAGCCCCCCGTTATAGGCTCTGCAGAAATGAAATGCAAAGAACAAATTCTCCTACTGCGCACGTTATTTGCAGGCTGGGTTTGCTTAACATATACAGTGATTTGAAACTGAATAAAAATGATAATGATATGTGGCAATTACTCCAGCTGTTAAGAACACATGAAATAAATTTATAATGATGCATTCATGAGAAGGAGCATTCATGTGCTGTATTTTCCTGAGCAATGGCAAACACTACCAATTAAATAATATTTAAGAATTGTATAGCAGCTCTGGTAAGAGCTAACAAATTGCAAGTTTTATGAATGATTGCTTCTTCTCTTGAGTTTATTTTTCCTTGAGGAAGGGACAGGGATGTTGCTAAGGAATGCAAATGCAGACACACCAGTCCATCTGTTGGCTGCTTCCTTAGCCACTTTATTTGCTTGACCTGGAGAAAAAAAACACCAAGAAACAACAGGAAATCAATACTAGCAATTCCTACTCATGTAATGCAACAGCCTTAAGGGGTTAAAATGGCATTGTAAAGTGGTTTTGTGAACACACAGCACAATTCTTATTTTGCAACAGCTTGAAAATGTTTTACTTTTGAACGTATTATTCCACCAAACCTTCAAGTAAGATTAACATAACTATATCAAACTGAATCAGCATGTTAAATATGTGGTTTCTACAAGTATGCTAAAAAATGTCACGTAGCAACTTTGGAACTGTAACCTGCTATCATGCACCAGAAATGGCTCCGCACACAGGCTGGGAAAAATTGGGCTCAATAAAATTGGGATCTAACTGTTCACATCCCTCTTGCAGTGCTGTTGACCACATCCCCACCTGCTTGCTCAACTTGCTTTTAGGACCACATATTTGTGGCCCTCAACACATCCTATTCCAGAATCATGACTTTTGTGGTGCATCATTAGATATGTCTGCATCATCATCTCTCTTGATACAGCCAAAGAAAATTATACGGTTTAAAAAAGGAAATAATCCACGTGGTTTTTCACTCTCTCTCTCTCACACACACCACACATTCACACAAAAAGAAAACATGGACAAATTAGAGATTCTTTCACCTCCTGGCGAAATTTCTCTTTCTTTCTTTTTAAGTGATTGGAGTGACCTTGCTCATGGGCCACTTCACATGTTCTTTCCAATCACCTTCCTCACTCATGAGGGCAATTTATTCAAGTGACCAGCATTATATGGGAACCAGTCGCTATTAACATCAAGCACTGCAACTTTCATAACGGAAGAAGATGCTTCCTAGACTGAGGTTTATACACACTAGCCTGCTTGTGCAAACAGACAACTTGTGGAAGTAAGGCAAGCACTCCAAGGAATGTATAAAACAGTAGCTTAAACATGTACCCAAATAATCCTTTTAAAATAGTCTTAAGATGAGTCCACAAACACTGTGGGCTGGTGGTGGGGAACTGTATACAAAGCAAACAACTCTCTTTCAGATCTTTCAGCTTTTCCCCTCTGGAGTGTATACAGAGGCAGACTCAGATTCCCATACTGAAAGCCTGAAAGAGCTGTCATGTTTCTCACACCCACACACACCCCTCTGTCTTGCCAGTGCTTGCCTATATTATTTATTGGCAGTGGTCAATGCACAGCCTACAGCTTGTCTCTAGGGACGCTGAGAAATTAAAGAAACATAAAATGTTTCATTGTTATGATGTTTGTACTGTAGGCAAGACTTACTCAACTTGCAAAATGAGCTGCCATCAAACTCAAGAGGAAGGCTAATGTACATTATCTGAGGCTAAGTACTGTTCTCAGCTCAGTTCACAAGGTATTTGCATTTTTTATTTCTTAAAAAAACACAATGAAAATGGGCCTCTGCCCTTTTGTGTTTGCTGTGACATAGAAATAGGAAGTTTAAATTATCTTTCTACATGTTTTATTTTAATTTTTTAAAATAAATAAATAAATAAAATAAGCCCAATATAAAGGGCATAAGGAAATATTGTTTCAGCAGGTTGAAAGCAATATAAGGTTGCACTCATCAGACTTGTTGTTTCAAAACATTGGTTTTGTTCCCAAACATTTTCTTTTAAATCAACTTTTTTTAAGAAACCAACACTTGTTTTAAGTTTTCAGAGAGGGCATAAAATAAGCTTACTTTTTAATGATGCTGCAAAACATTAAAAAGTCTCCCAGTAAGCCTTTATTTTAAATGTGATTATTAGATAAGAAGGTGGTACAGTGTGGGTCCACAACTGAATCCGACAAAGAGTATAATTATGCACTGCAACTGTCTTTACGGACATCCAGCATCTACAAAGACAATACGGTACTTTACCCCCAATATTTCACACGGAGGTTTTTGGTGCACCCCAAACTGTGCTTTAATAGGAAACCCAGCCAGATGGGCGGGATATCAATAGATAGATGATAGATAGATAGATAGATAGATAGATAAAAACAACATTGCTACTATTTTCTACACCTAGTCTGGGACAAACACTGCCAGCAAAACATTATCTGTACTACTCCAAGGCACACCTGCAACTTCAGAGAAAAGTCTTGACTCAAAGAAAAGATTGTCTAAGGCACAGACGGAATCACTGCCTGCAAATGTGGACAGGATGGAGTAGCAGAGACCAAACTCAATAGAGCAGGAACCTGTAGTCCCCCAAAGGCTGTTCGATAACACCTCCCACCATACTTAACCATGCTGGCTGGAACTGATGGGAGCTGGAATCCAATAACATGTAAAGAGCCACAGGTCAGTCATCTCTGCATTAGAAACTGAGAGTACTTCGGTACAGGGTGTTTCCAAGTTCACATCATTTGGTGGAGCTTAATGAGAAGTTGCTTGTAAATGGCCTTTTGCAAACTTAAGGGATGTAAATTCTGGGATTGGACTGGGATAATTGCTGTGAGCAAAGCAGTAAGCATTTCGCACTATCTAAGAATTGGATACGTTGGAGTAAGATAATGTCTCAAAGTATTTGTAGAGTTGATATAAAAGATCAGAAGAAAATATTGGGAAAAGTTCAATAATCAATGGTTATAAATGATAGGACTCTTAATCCTCAGTAACCTTATTACCCCGTGTTGAGGATTTGGCAGCCTGGGTTTTTGCATAGTTCTACTAACAGCAAGCATCATTTGAATTTTCAGCAAGAAGTATCTGCAAACAATACTGGCCCTTTCATCTTTTAAGGCAACTTGACAAGATGTAAAATGAAACCTTTTAGAAAACAGGAACCTCAAGTTCTTGACCCTGAAAAAAGCATCAAGTATGTTCAGATAGAAAGAGTATCTAAATTTACAAAACAAGAAGTGGCTCGGGCCAGTGTAAGCTATCAGGTTTCAAATGTGTACCAGCAAGCAGGATTTATGGATTTCTTTTAGCCAGCAATGGTCCAATCTCCTAGGAGACTTTCAAATTAGTTACTGTTAAAATAGCACATAGTAACTCACATTTTTACTCTGATATTCCTGAGCAATTACTTCAGCAACACTTGCAAAGGCTGGAATGACTGTATTCCAACACCATTTGAAATCAGGGTAGAAGCTCTAAAATTGCAGCTGTACAGTTCTACTGAATCATGCTTTGCACTTAAATAGTGAGATGATTACAGTAAAAAGCAAAGAATGTTCCGCAAATCATGAGAAACATAACCTACTCTACAGGCCATCACTAACTTCTGAAACAGAAAAATTACTACAGCAATTCTAGAGCAGAACATTTTTCACATTCAGTTACTTATACATTCACTCAATATATGCCCACTTGACTGCTTCAATCTGAGGAACTGGCATTGTTACAAGTGCCACATAATACTTGTTCCACACTTGGAAGATTTTCTCTCTCTTTAGCTTGGCAGCACCTACACTTTGGAAAACTTTGCCCATTGACATCAGACAGGCACCTTGGCTGCACACTTTTTGGTGTCTACTAAAAAATAAATTGTGCAGACAAACCTATCCAGACAAGTAGAAGTTAGCATGTGTTTTAATTGTTTTTAGCTTAAGAGCTGGTATTCAATTATATTCTGATTTTTTAAGAATACATTTGTCTTTTATTGACAACTTCAGTGTGTGGCTTTTTTTGTAAACTACTTTGATGTTCTATTTACAGTAACACTTTTTGTTAAATAAAAAATAAAGATGTAAAATGTGTTTCCTTGACAGCGTTCTTCAGATCCACTGAAATTACTGAACCTAAGTTAGTCATATACATCAACTTAAACAGGTCCAACTTGGAGTAGAGCTAGCACCGGCTACCACTCCCAAATAACGTGTGACAATACAAAACAACATGTGATAATAGCTGTACTACTGCATCTCTGCTTTTGGAGAGAGCTCTTTCATGACTCCACACACGCCTGAGACATACTCTGCTTAAGAAGGAATCAACCTTCTACGCCAATCTGCAGTGAGGCTTGTTTGCACACATTCGGATAGTTACCGCAGTACAGCATTTTCTAATCTGGGGTCTTAAGTGGCTACACTTTGTTTCTGCTATATATTATGCTACATACATCTTATATTACTCAAATGTGATGTTAACTCTATCCTTTTGGTAGCTGGGTGAAGCACCAAGTTTCTTAAATATAAAAGCTATGTTAAAATTAAGAAAGAAAAGAAATGATAAAATTCTGCATCAGGGTCAAATTCTGTTACAGGAAAAAGAAATATGCAGACCATGCCAATATATGCAAATATGTTTTGCATTGTTCTACAATAGCATGAAAACAAACTGAAAAGACCTACTTTGACTGCTAACATGTCACTAAACATGCACATAACTTTATCTTTACACAGGAAATAGGAACCTTTAAAAATAAAAACCACTATTTTTAGGATGCTAAATTGTTTGACAATACCAAGTGCAGTCATAAAACATGCAATGGCTAGATCAGGGATGAGGAACCTGTGGCCCTCCAAATGTTGTTGGACTCCAACCCCCATCATTCCTGACAAGACCAGGAAATACCTTTCTTCCTGTCCTCTTCCATTTTGAGGATGACCAAGAGGCAAAGCCAACTTATGCTCGCTGTCCACACAACAGAAAAATCTGAGAGGTGGCTACGTGAAGACGACTGGGAACTGCTGTGGTGGGGGAGAGGCTCAAACTACAAACAGCAGATTTTCAGCCCATCTTCTAGTGCTGACTGTGGAGCTGAGTTATGAGCAAAAAGCTCTTTTATTTCAAGAGAGAGAAAGAAACCCCAAATAGGTCAATAGTGTGTGGGCAGTACAACTAAGCCTAGCGTATGGTTGTAGACAATGTATTTGTGTGGAGTTGACAGAAGTCTTTTGTTACATAGTCCTGACAAACCCTATCAGACACTTTTTGGAGAGACAGTACTTCTGTACTGATGAGATTTGACAGTCTGACCTTTCCATAAGGGACATGGGAAGCCTGCATTGATGAGACTTGACAGATTTCTTTTTTTAAAAAAAATTAAAAAACAGTTCACAAAGATCTAATGCTTTAACAATGCAGCCCCACAAAGGCACAGCTAGCACAGTAGTCTTTAATATGCACTGTTCTTAAGTGTAAAGGCAGATGCGACATTGTTTTATGCACTTCCTTAGCCTTACAGAAGGCCTCTACAGATGTTGGGTCAAAGGAAATGCATAATTAATGTGCACAATGACATTTGTTCAAGGATTTAACTAAGACACAGTCGCAACAGAGATCCTCCAAAATCTGCATTGCACAAAAAGCTTTATCGCACTGCAGAAGCGGAAGCAGCCCTCACTCGAAAGGGCAGGTCAATTTACTCACATGCTGGATCAATGCAGGAGGTACATATTAAATGGTCAACTCATGGACTTTATGTCTGTCCAGATGATCACACCATGGGTATTTTGTCTGTATCATACCATGCTGGCAGGAAGGATGTGTGTTATCAGCTTTCCCTCCATTTCTGATGTTCGTTTTCAAACCTCGATACTTATGTAGCCAAAACAGCACCAGCAACATGCAACAGAGAGGGATCAGCATCCTCATGAGAATCGAGAGGTTTGCAAAAGTAAAAAAAAATAAAAATGTATTTTTAAAAACAGCTTTTGAAAAAAACAAAGCGAAAAGTGTGAAAGTGTATATGAGTAATCTGCAGGGTGGGGGCAGAAAGAGAATTTAGATAACTATCGCTCTTCAAATGGTGTGGCTTTCCTGCTCTGAGCAACCGGACTACTTTGAAGATGCAGATTCTAGCACCTGACAGCCAACCTGATCTGTATTTTCAAGGTCTTCCAGTTGTTCCCATTCCGGAACACCAGCTGCCTTTCTTTCTGATAAGGGAGAACTTTCAAGCCCCCCCCCCCCCTGCAACAAGTTGTTGCTGGGCCCCATTTGTTTATTCAAATACAGAAGCATCTGTGTATAACCATTACCACCTTCCTGCTATGAGGAAATTTAAACCTCCAGACCAGGGTTTCCCAAACTGTGGGCCACAAGCTTCATTCAGGTGGTCCACAGCATGCCTGTGGATGTTGAAGATGGGAGACAGCACATACATTGCCCTGAATATTCATATTGATTTCTAATTGTATTTCTATTGCTTCTTTTAGTTCTTATATTTTGTTTCATTTGAATTCTGTGGAATTACAAATGCTACAGCAGGCAGAAAAAATGTTATATGGTTCGCTAAGACCCGCAGCAATTTTCATGTGGTCCTCGGGGGGGAAATGTTTGGGCCACTAATCTAAAGAAGCAAAGGCAAAATAGAAATAGAAATAAAGAAAGACAACAGTTGTGGAAAAAACAAAACTCTAACAAAATATGGCAACTAGGGAATGTGCCAAAGAGCAAATTCTTTTCTGAGATAGATGAACAAACACTGAATCTTGTGCTTTCCTATTCAGTAACTATTATTTGTCTCCTCTCCTTCTACCAAAGAACTGAAAGCAACATCTTTATCTGTATCACTAGCCTGTAAGACAGGTTAGGCTGAAAGAAAGTGACTTCCCTAGGACTACCCAACAAGTTTAAGAGATGAAATATCTTGTTTTTTAATCCAAATCTACTCTTCTACTAATTGTACCATATTGGTTCACACACATATTCAAGCAAAAAGTTCAAAATATATGTACACACTCACAGAGTCTGAACTGGTAGTGACTGACTAACAGGAAAGTGTCTACCCTTTCTACTAAACAGGAAAGGTTCAATTAAGTAGGTCTACCAGCAGATACTTTGGCTACACAACAGAACTTTTCTGTTTTCTCTTTGGCCTTTACCCCCAACCATATCCCCTATATCTATTCAAGGGGTTCCTCCCAACCCTAAGGAGCAGTTTGTTTTTTTTTTAAGTGACAACCCAGCAGAAATATATAAGGTTATAAAATTATTCAAGGAACTGAGTAAGTGGCAAGAGAGAATTTTGTCACTCTCATTCATGATATTAGTATCATGAATGAGAGTAGAGATCCAATTAGATACCCAGTAGATTTGTAGATATCCAATAAAATTGATCGGCAACAGTCTCAGGAGAGAAAAAAAAAGCAAAGTACTGTATTTTTCGCTCTATAAGACACACACACCCCTCCTAAAAAGGGGAAGGGGAAATTTGTGTGCATCTTATGGAGCGAATGCAGGCGGGAGGCTCTGCTTGGCGCTCCCTTTAAAGAGCCGCACACACGCTCCGTGCACTCTTTAAAGGGATTGCGGCTCTTGGGGCAGCCTTCATCCCTCTTGGGGCAGCCTTCATCCCCCTTCAGCGCCCGGGAGACGCTGCACGCGGCCATCCCATAAGCCAGGACAGCAAGAGGGATTGCTGCACATGGCTCTGTCCCTTCCCCCACCTCCCACAAAAGCCCCCAAGAGCCGCGCTCGCTTTAAAGAGCTGTGTGGAGAGTGTGTGCGGCTCTTGGAGGCTTTCCCCGAGGAGGGAGAAGCGCAACCCGTCAGTGTTGAATACAGGCTCTGCTCAGCGCTCCCTTTAAATAATATTTTTTCCTTGCGTTCCCCCTCTGAAAACTAGGTGCGTCTTATGGTCAGGTGCGTCTTATGGGGTGAAAAATACGGTGCTTCTCACAGCCCATAAGCAGTTCATGGCACTCACTGCCACAGGACGTGGCAATGACCACTAGCTTAGATAGCTTTCAAGGGGATTAAACAAAATGTATGGAATCTGCCAACAGTTGTTAGGACAACATGCTGTGTGCCACTGAATATCAGCTGCTGGGGAGCAACAGTAGGAGAGGGACGTTGTCTTCATACCCTGATTGTGAGCTTCTTAGAAGAATCTGGCTGCTCAATGTGGGAAACAAGATGCTGAACCAAATGAACTTTTGGTTTGATCCAGCAGGACATAATCTTATTTTCATTTCTATAGTGCTTTCCCTTCCCTTCCCTTCCCTTCCCATGTCACAGTCCACTTATACTATGTCTACAATATTTATCACCCAGCTACGTGTAAGTTACTTATCTAGATTACTCATGGTGAGCCATTTTTAGTGGCCTGCCAACCTCTTTAAACAAGGCACTTCTTACCCTTCAAAATCACCACTTCTCACCCTGGTGTGGTGCCATTGTTAGATCTTAGAGAGAAAACAGGAAGGGGTGCTGATAGGCAGCCGCCAATATCACACTTATTTCCTAAACAACCCCCCTGCTCTGCTGAGTGTGCATTTGCATCTGCCTGCCTGGTGAGCATGTGTGCACATGTGCAAGTGAGCATGTGCTGGCAGTCGCGGTGGCCAACCCGCAATGCAGAACTTGGGCTGAGAAAGGTTTCCCACCCCTCATCTAGACATTAGTTTCCCTGCCATTGACAAGCTGAGTTATTTAAAAGTTTTGCTAATGACTGCGGTTTCAGACAACACACCTGATATCTTCCAAAATTTCAGTTACTACACAGTGTGCTAAAATAACTCTAGACACAACTTACGGATTTCTTCAACAATATCCGGATCACATTCTTTGTATTTATCTATTTCTGCCTTTAATTGGTCTCTCTTCTGACGAAGGGCAGTAAGTTCCTTTATGAGTGCCGCACGTTCTGCCTGTGTTCAAAAATTAACCAGTGTTCTTAAAAGGTGTCAATTACAACGTAAGTGTTGCGCTCTACCCTCTTTTCTCTCTAAGGATGCAAGCACCAGAACTAGAGCTATGACACTGATTCAACGAACCAGACTTTATACATATTTGGGCTAAGTGGCATTGCCTGTAAAAAAGTTCAAGCAGTTTTCAGTACAGTAAGGTCGTATCTTAAGTGTGATTAACTTGTCTGATTTCAGCCTTGCATGGCTGAAATCCCAGTGATTAACCGAATGCAAAGGTGGAAAACTTAAAAGCTCCTTTTGAGCTGGGTTTTCCCAGCACAGAAACAGCCTTCCAGATGGTCACACAGGGGTGGGTCCAAGGCAGTGGTTCAGGTATACATGATTTTGCATATATGTGCCAACCCCTGAACCTAACTTCAACGCAAGACATCATTGTACTGCATTATACTGCTGCATTTGGCAGCAACGTTGAAATAGCATCTAATAACATCATAGTTGCGAAAATGTTCTGGTGCAGAAGTAGGCATGTCCCGCCCTGAACATTTAACTTTTATTTGCAAGTGCAGTAAGCCTTAGTAAGAAAAGCATTTAAAAAAAAATAAGAACAATATAAGACTTCCCCCCCTTTCTTCCTATGCTTCTGCCCCCAATACAATACGAAGTTTTGCCTATGCCACCTGCTGCCACAAATGCATCCCAATTTTAAAAATAACATCCACCTTTAACACGCCAAAGTTTTCAGATTATGTTTTATTGTGGATACTTCAAATTCAGTAAAACTTACAGTGTCTTGGCGCCCAATTTTTGATTTCTCAATGCTTTCTTGTAAGCTTTTTTTCTTTTGGCTATATTCTGAGAACTGAAGGGAGAGAAGAAACAGAAGTCAAAACAATTTATTTTTAGTAAAAACCTCTTCATCTTTATATTTGACTGTACTGTTACAATTTTTCAGCTCACAAAATAACAGAGTAAGTCTGCTACAGGCCTAACCTTCAGTGATAAATCAGGATTCTGACCAAGACATGACTATTTCATAAACTCTCTTTAATCTTGAAGCATTTTAAATAGCAAAATAGGGTACAGGGAACATGACCAACTTCTTTTTATACCCTCCTAAAGGAAAAGGCAGGGATATTAAATGGGTTGATTTGATGCACACCTAGTGTCAAGAAACAAGGCTAGATAATCCCAAATTCCAAACACCCATCCTAGAGCTTGAGGAGCACTTCATTTCTTATAGATCACTTTCAGTATTTTGTCCTAGTTCTCACAAGCAGCAGATGAGGAAGGAAATCTAATTCTGGACTGTAGCACTTCAGACCGCAAGTGCATCTTTAAGTTTCCAAGCATGCAACATCAAGTCTCTTGCCGTGGTGGCGGTGGGATACCCTCATCTGCTTCAGATCAAGTGGTGGATCACGTAGAGATTTGCCATCACAATTTCTTTTCATGAGAACTCCAATATGGGGGAGGGGGGTGGCTCTCCCACAATGTGAAATTTGCACATCTAGCCATTTATGGATATGACGGATCTGCTACACTGAAGCAACACATTTGTTCTGGGTGAAACAACAAAGATACCTACATATCAAAGGGGTACAACAACTGAATCACCAAGCTGAATACAACCCACCAGCCATGTACTGGGGACAGTGAGCTTTTAAACTTCTTGCTATGGTATCTTCAAAACCGCATCAAGGTGGTTTATGAAACCACTGAAAGGTCGCCATAAACAGCTGGTGGGTGTCAAGCTGTGCAGGCCTTCCAGATACCATGCAACAAAGACAGATGGGGTTTAATGAAATGAACAGCGACTATATTTATTATGAATTCAAGTAGAGTTCATGTGAATACACTTACACAGCTCTTTCCAACATTAAAAAAAGACTAGATGGGATTCCAATGCACATTCATAGTTTATTAGCAGCTATTGTCAAAAAAGCACCATTGGCTAAGCAGTAACCTTACATGCTCCTAAGTTGCCCAGCAATTCAGTTATCAACAAAATATAGTGCATATAATACTTATAATGCAGAGGCTATTGTGTTTCTAAGGTCTCAAGAAATCCTGCTTACATAGCACTTTTTCAGATTTATTCTTCCAGCACAAGACTAAGAACAGTTCACAACACATTATTCAAATGACATTGCTAAGGTTCTTTTTTGTTGACTCACTGACAAGTACTTACAGCTCCCACTCTATCCACATCGCCTTTTATGGTGAAGCCTTTTAAAAAGGTGTCCTTCCACTGCAAAGATTTGCAGACCTCATCTCCTGTTTTTTTCTAGTCAAATGCAGAAACTCAGATACCCGCTTTCTGGATTCCAAAACTTTAAAGCAGACTAACATGAAATCTTCCCTTAAACTTGTTTTACAACTCTGTTTAGTAGTACAGTGGTGCCTTGGTTGTCGAACTTAATCCGTTTGACTCCTGGAACTGTTCAAAACCCAAGACGCGGCTTCCAATTGGCCGCAGGAGCTTCCTGCACCCAAGCAGAAGCCGCGTTGGAAGTTTGGCTTCCAAAAAAAGTTCGCAAACCAGAACAGTTACTTCCTGGTTTGCGGCGTTCAGGAGCCAATTTGTTCGGGAGCCAAGCTGTTCGACAACCAAGATACCACTGTAGTAGAAAAGTTTCTTCAAACCTCACTGCAGTGCTAAGAACACATATTAGAAGAAGAAAAAAGTTGTGGTGAAATCAATGACCCTTTCTCCCAGATAGCCATGTTTATGATCACGGTGTTGCTCACGCAATTGCAAGCCCTAATCATAAAATATGCACTGGCTAGAATTCAAACCAATGTCCTTTAAGTGCAGGCACTGAAAAGTCTTCCCTGCTACAATGACCTTTTAAAGCTGTAACACACTTAATATTTTATAGCCAGGAAAACAATGTAAATATGGCATAAGGACATATTAAAACACACACAAACTGCAATGCTAAAGTAATCACAGCTGAGTTCTGACCACTGCTTTTTTCCTCCAGGGGGTACTCAAGGATACACAGTACCAGCACTCCCCCCCCCAAAGGAAAAGCTCTGGTTAAAAGTGTGGCATTTATTATAACAACTTCATAGTGAGTACTGGCACATTTTTTTCTAGAAGAAAAGCACTGGTTCTGACCACCATACAAATCCTATGTTCTTAACCAGTGATAATGGTTTGCACACCTGCAATCTAGAAAGGCATGCACACATGCATACATCATAAAAATAAAATTAAAAAACTGAGTGTTATGCCATGAATCTGGCCACATCCTCAGGAACAGGGAAATGTTAGTAGCCTGGTTTACACATTAAATCTAAACCACAGATAAAGCAAACTGGTTTAAAGTGAACACACAGGGAAACAAGCCAGAATCTGGTTTATCATGATGTCCGAACGTATTCCTAGTTTGTTTCTCTCCAAATAAACCATGAACGTTGCCAAGGTTTGTTCTTGGCTTAATGTTTGTGGTTTGTTTGGGGGAAACAAACCACAAGCCCAGGTTCCAATGTCACAACAAGCCAGACTCTGGCTTGCGTCCTGGAATTCCAGCAGGAGCAGGGAAGGACACATGCAACAAGTCTTGGTGCAACCCAAATAGCATCTAAGAGAGTTTCATTTTCATGTCCACTGCTACTTTCCCTTTCCAGCAGACTCCACGACTTCAGTGTCAGTCAAAATCCCTCACTCCATTGGCTTCTGTTTATGTTCTATCTAGCCAGCTAATGCATTCTGGAGAACTCAAAAGCTTGCACGCTATTTGTAACATTTTGGTTGCCCTAATAATGGTAATGCCCTACTATGTATTCCAAAAAAGTACCTGGCTTCAGCATTTACCGTATTTTTTGCTCTATAAGACGCACCAGACCACAAGACGCACCTAGTTTTTGGAGGAGGAAAACAAGAAAAGAAATATTCTGAATCCCAGAAGCCAGAACAGCAAGAGGGATCGCTGCGCAGCAAAAGCAGCGATCCCTCTTGCTGTTCTGGCTTCTGGGATAGCTGCGCAGCCTGCATTCACTCCATAAGACGCACACACATTTCCCCTTACTTTTTAGGAGGGAAAAAGTGAGTCTTATAGAGCAAAAAATACGGTAAATGCTAGTTGGTAAATGTAATCTAGTTTACAAGGAACTCTGTGGATCTATTGGGAAGAATTCAGTGCATTGATTTCATCAGCACGAGGACTTTTGGCTGCAGAACAGAACCTTCCCCCTCTCTCCTCTCCCCCCCCAACTTAATCTGTTCTGTTTTGGGGGGTTCTCAAGCCTCTGGAGCAGATTATGGGAGGTTGCACACAGAGAGAAGAAAATAAAGGAAGTCCCTGTCACACAAACAGAAATCCTTGTGGCATTGGATCAAGTACACTGGATACCACCCATAGATCTGCAAGCAACTCTTAGACACCAGCTGCCCTCTACTTGTAGCAATCAGACAATAACATCCAGATTAATACACTGGATTTGTTGAGCGGTTCTGTCATAACTGCAGTAAGACTTTTGATTAACTATATAGTGATATTCTACAACACATCATTTTATCAGTGCAGTGCATCTCTTATTTTCTTATTTAATTAATTCTGTTCATGGCATATATATTGCAAAAAGTGTGCAATTGCAAAAAGTGTGTGTGTGTGTGTGTGTGTGTGTGTGTGTGTTTTGCTTTGCCAGTTAGAAAACCTTACAGCTAGCAAACAGAAACTAATTAATTCAGGCAAAGTATTGCTTTTCATAGTAAGACAAAATTGGAACGGGAACATTTTTGTATATTGAAAAGGCAGAGCAAAGCCTCAGTGCCTCATAACTGAGCTCTCTGGCTTGGCCTGAGAGACAGATGGTTGGTACACCAATTCAGTTTTAAAAGAGGCAGCAGAGAATAAAAAGGAGAGCTTTAACTGCATCTACCCAAAATCAGCAACCATGTGTGATTTTGCATATCCATAATCCTCCCACATGCTTTACCTGGCACCAAATCCCATTTAGCATTTTGATGAGCTATTTTCTGTTCTCTAGAGTTCCATAATCACCAATCCATCTCCTCAGAAGTAAATCCAACTCAAGCTGCTATGGACTTACAACTGAAGACATTTTTGTTTCAACATCCTTTTTTCAGCTGGATTGGGGGGAGAATGTTGTTTTAAAACCTATTTCAGTTGCTTTTATTGTAAATCACCTTGAAATCTATATATGAAATGTGATTCATAAAATCATCACCATCACCATGAGGATGGCAGGCTAAAACTATGCACTGGAGCAGAGGTCTAAGTCACAAGAGGTCTTAACGTTAGGAGCAAAGTGAACAGGTGTAGAACCTAAGCAATACGGGAAGTCACCCTTGTCTAGGATTATCAGTCTCTCTACAGTAGGTACCCAATCTACCAAGCAACCTAGAATGCAGACTGTGAATGAATTAAGCAATGTCTTCTAGCTCATACTGACAGCTGCAAACATGATGGACTTCTGCAATCCTAACTCAGAATTCCCTATTCACAGTACAACTATTACAGACCAACTAAACAGAAAGGTTTCCTATACTCTTGGGCTTTCTACTTTCAACATTCTAGACATTCTGGCCCAGTTCAAAGCCCCCTTGGGAGTGAAAAAAGAGAAACAAGTCAGAGATTCCTCCATCTTGTATGTGAATTAGGCAAGCACCACTAACGCAAATGTTAGCTGCCCAGCTGTCATCTAACTTGAGCTTCAGTTCCCATGTCGTCCTGTGCATCGACTTCTCTGTTTCTTTCACTGTTTGGCTGCAGTGTTCCTGATCTCCCCCCCTGTTTATGGTTCATTTTCCCACTGGTATATCTGCTTCTACTGAAAATGTACTTGCTACTCTGCACCCCAAACCTACAGCTAATAAGTTCACCCAAGGCTGTTCATGTGCCGGCTAGCCTCAGCACAGTCTGCTGTTAACTCCAAATGCCTAGGGGCAGCCCTCCTTTTCCACTTACAAACTTTTTTTTCTGGCAAAGCTCCTGTGCTTTGAGAACTACAATGCAGGCAGAAATCCCACAATTAAACCTGTTCCCAGCATGGAGAAACTATGACTGGATAAACATGACCTGCAAAATGTATGCCTGCGATGCAAGTGTTAAAAGCACAGAAACAGTGCAAAATCAACGACTTTACATTTTGGCATCTGAGGTGAACCACAAAATGGTCTTAGAATTAAACCCCAAAGTATAATTCTAAGACCCAAACAGGGCATGATCAGGTCTCTATGGGTGTTTTTTAAAAAATAATAATTATTTTTACTCTAATTCGGCTGTTGGCCATCTATCTACACTGATTACAGTTTGTCGTCATTCAAAAGTAGCATGATCCTAGGTTTTGTCTGGTCTTGGGTGGAATTGTGTTGAAGTATCTCATCTGCCAAAGGCTCAGGAAGGATGATTTGAGCTTAGTCACTTTCAGTCTCAGTTTCCTGTAAATGAAAGTGATTGTAATGTTTCTGAATACTCTTGAGAAGAGAGGCAAGATAAAGGTTTGAAAAACACATTTGTAACGAAAGTTCCATGTAAATTAATTAAAATGGGTGGATGTTGTTGTTTAGTCATTTAGTCGTGCCCGACTCTTCGTGACCCCATGGACCAGAGCACTCCAGGCACTCCTGTCTTCCACTGCCTCCCGCAGCTTTGTCAAACTCATGCTGGTAGCTTCGAGAACACTGTCCAACCATCTTGTCCTCTGTCATCCCCTTCTCCTTGTGCCCTCCATCTTTCCCAACATCAGGGTCTTTTCCAGGGATTCTTCTCTTCTCATGAGGTGGCCAAAGTATTAGAGCCTCAGCTTCACGGTCTGTCCTTCCAGTGAGCACTCAGGGCTGATTTCCTTTAGAATGGATAGGTTTGATCTTCTTGCAGTCCATGGGACTCTCAAGAGTCTCCTCCAGCACCATAATTCAAAAGCATCAATTCTTTGGCGATCAGCCTTCTTTATGGTCCAGCTCTCACTTCCACACATCACTACTGGGAAAACCATCGCTTTGACTATACGGACCTTTGTTGGCAAGGTGATGTCTCTGCTTTATGGGTGGATAGGATACTATATTTCTAGAGTAAGGCTCACTAATTACCAGAAACATACAAATCAGGTGTTTTTGCTATTACCTTCCACATCACAGATGGCTTGATATAGGACATAATGGTCCAAAAACTGTGATTCTCCAGGAATATGGGGGCCATTTCACTAAGTCAGAATGCACCCAGGTTTAGTCATACTGTTAAAAATTCCAAGGAGCAGAAAAAGTCTTGTTTTCCTGGTTGGGTGCAGATGAGTCAGACACCACTGCTGGTCCAAAATGTGCTGGGTGTGGTTCAGCAATTCCTCAAAGGCTAAAAAAACTGTAGGGTTTTATAACAGCAGTTGCTGAATGGGTGGCTTTGAATACTGACAGAACTTTCTTTTGAGGGGAGTAAATCTTCCCAGTCTATGTATAAAGCATGAATTTGGTTGCATGTGGATAAAAACACATTTTAGCATATGGATCTTCTAGACCAAAGGCAACACAGAAATTTGTTGGTATGCCAAGCAGAACATTAAGGCCCAATTCAAATGTGGGGAATTTTTAATTTTTTGGGGGGGCATGTTGTGCAGTCCTTTTTGGACTGCCACTTCTTATTCCAAACTGCAAGATCACATGTTTGAAAACTTCCTTACGAAAACGATTCCCTGTTTGTTGAAAGCTTGCACATCAGGGCAAAACGAGGCCAAGGGAATCTCTGACCAGACACTTTGGGAGTTTAAATATTTCAGCCCCACGCCCCCAAACTCCTTGGAGCCAGTTTGAAACCTCTGTAGTTTAGGCCCAGTTTGGTTTGCCAAGTCTGCATCTCTCCCGGCTATTTAGCCCACTAAATAGCATTTCCATATTTTCCTACATCCCAAGGCCTCGTGCACAGCAGCAGCATCTCATGTGCCTGAACCTCTGCAAAATGTACCTCCAAGGGCTCCTGGGTGTTTACTAGTGTTGTCAGGAATTCTGGTGCTTGGGATTTTGCACCAGTGTTCTAGGACAGCATAGAGACTATGCTGCAAGGCTCTTCCAAGCTTCTGTTTGGACTACTGCAATACACTGCAGTACTACCTTTGAAGGCTGCTGACAAACTTCAATTATTTCAAAATGGAGCTTTGATTTTGCTAATTGGGACAGGAAAGTAAGAGTATTTATCAACTTCACTACTCCCACTCCACTTCCAGGCCCAATTCAACACACTAGCTTTGACCTTTAATGCTTTGGGAAAGGGCTATAGGTCAGTGATAAAACATCGGCTTCCCATGCAGAGGTTCCTGGTTTATTCACCAGCAACTTCAAGTAGGGCTGGGAATGTCTTCTGGATGAAATCGCAACATCAATACAAGGAACACTGATCTAGAGCAGGCATGTTCAACCGGTCGATCACTATCTTGGTTGATCACAGGGCGTCCCTGGTCGATTGTGTGATCCAGATCAATTGGCCAAAAAAAATGTCAACAACTTTAGGAGTAGTTTGCTGTCTTTTGGGAGTTGGACGTGCCTGATCTAGAGAGACTAATAGGTCTGATTCCGTATAAAGCAGCTGCCCGTGTGACTAAGGTACCTGAAAGATCACCTGTCTCCACCTAATCTTCTGTTTAGCAAAGTTTTTAATGTTTGATCGCATTTTTAATATTCTGTTGGGAGCCGCCCAGAGTGGGTGGGGAAACCCAGCCAGATGGGTGGAGTATAAATAAATAAAGTATTATTACTATTATTAATATTATTACTATTATTATTATTTTATTTTTACTGAGGTCCTTCTCCAGGTGCCATCAGTGGATGACAATTGATATAAGACCCTTTTTAGTGGTGGTACTTTGAGTTTACTTTGTTGTCATTTCAGCACCAGGTAATTTTATTCCAGCCCAAGTTTCTATTTCTTAATTTTTTAAAAAATAACTTGTTTTACCAGAGCCCATTCCAAATTGACCTGGGAGAAGGAGGGTGATTTAAGTACGCCTAGTTATAGAAACTGGTTATCAACTGACATTTATTCTGATATCAATTTACTATGACAGACACTTCAATAAAGACACAACCAGCATACTAGGTTGCTTGTTATGTCAACATGCATTGCTTTAAACTCTCACTCCTGCCTTTGAGACTCATACACAGCTGTCCCCACTCCTAAGAAGTTTCTTTTTCTGTCCTTTAAGCAGTGCCCTATGAGTAGAGACTAGATTGCATTCTGTGTTCTGTACAGCATGTTGTTTATGAAAAGAAGTGGTTAATAATAAAAACTGCAACAATGGAATCTTTGGGGGCACCTGTGCCGTAAATCCAATAAGCATCAAATAGAAAATAACACAATCACTGACATCTCATTAGACTATTTTACAATCCTGTAAGCCATACTCAAATGAGGCACACAATTAAGTTACTTTTCTGAAGAATTACATTGTGAGCCTGCAGGCAACACCAGTTGTAAAATTCTTTTATGTACATGGCTTTGTTAGAGCCCGTATATAAATATTATGACAATATCCTCCCCCACACTAGTAACTAATAGGTATACCTTAAACCTTATGTAACCAGATAAAAACATACTTAATAAATGTTGTAACAGTCCTGTCATCTTGGACTCTGCAGGATAAGGGAGGTAGGTGGGGGTGGCCAACTGTTCTAACACAACTCACTATTCACAGTGAACAAATCCTATATGCATGAATCTAATACAGGTTTTGCAGGAGCTTAAGGAAACCTTTAATCAAGAGAAACAGCAATATTAAAACAACAATGACACATTGGTCGGAACATTTACTCTTGAAGCTATAGCTGATCAGGCTGAACCACAACCTGCTGAAACTAATAGCTGAGTTCCTAGTCCTGTTCTGTTAAATAAAATAACTTGAAGCATATACAAAGTAATGCATAAATGTATTTGGCACGTATTTAAAAACCACCTGCCGCATTTATATTCTCCAACACTAAAGAATGATTAGCCATGACACCCCACGGTTGGTACCCTATCCCAGGCATAGGCAAACTCGGCCCTCCAGATTTTTTGGGACTACAACTCCCATCATCCCTAGCTAACAGGACCAGTGGTCAGGGATGATGGGAGTTGTAGTCCCAAAAAATCTGGAGGGCCGAGTTTGCCTATGCCTGCTCTATCCCAACACAATCTGAAAGCGTGCAAGACCGTAAGGGAGCAAAAGAAGAGCCTTGCTGGATTAAACCAATGGCACCATCTAGTCCAGTATCCTGTTCTCACAGTGGCCAATCAATTGTCAACAGGAAGCCACAAACAGGACACCAACACCAAAGTACCCTCCTCATTTGCCTTCCCCGGTTCCTGGTATTCAGTCATACTGCTTCCAAAACTGGATGCAGTACACAGCTATCATGGCTTGCCTTATCTTCTCTGAACTCGTCCAATACATTTTTAAAGCCATCCAAGTTGGTGGCCATCGGTACATCTGACGGGACTGGATGCTGTACGTTAACTTTGCACCGTCTGAAGAAGTGCTTTCTTTTGCCTGTCCTGAATCTTTAATTTGTCTGTCCTGTATATATTTCAACATTCGTGGAATTTTCTTTTTTGTTGCAGTGGCTGCACACTACACTGACATTTTCATTGGGCAGCCACCATGATCCCAACATCTCTTTCTTGGTGCAGTCATGGTTTTATGGGATGTAAAGTTCAAAGATTTGCAGCAAAAACGCACTACAGCAAACACAGCAACACCTTCATCAAATTCAATCAGTTGAATTTAAATCTGTCACTTTTCAACAATTAGTCAACTAAAGCTTAACGTTTAATCAAACAACCACCACGAAGCTTTTTTATCCAATAATCGTGTAAGAGAAGACTGGAGAGTGGAATAATTGTAGGCTACAGGATGGTGGTCTCTTCCTCCACTCACAGAGAACAAGAAGAAAGACCCCTAAAGCATATTTTCCTCCAAGTTCAGAGCACTAAACAGATCCTCGCCTCCCTGTGACCAGTATCCCTTTCCGCATTTTGCCACAGACAGTACAATGAACAGCTGTTAACATACAGCAAAGAAAATTCAGAATTTTTTTCCATTTCTGAAGTCACAAGAGATTTCTAAGTTGTTAGGAAGTAGTTTGAGCAAGCACTTAAACTGCTCCATTCTACAGGGCATTCATTCACTGATAAATTAACTGCATTCATTCCATATGAATCTTAGAATTTCACCAATACATCCCTGTATATTTTTCACTAGATTTATGTGGTAGTGGTGCTTTGTAATTACCAAAGTAATTTGGCTTAAGCTATCAGTGCTTTACTTTAGCTTGATTGGATGGCACACTATCCACAACAGGGGAAAATACGAGTCTGAGATCATTTCCCAGAGAGAGGAATATTTCAATTTAATAATTATTTCATTGAAGAATCAACTAATTCTGTGGAAGGCTCAGCATAGATGGAACACACTGTTGTTCCTTCACAGTAGTAAAGAAATCAAGAACAGACCATGGGATTGTGTATTTCCTCCAACCTTCCCTAAGGCACGAACTCTGCTTTTTGAAAGGAGACCATGCATTGGGTTATTCCTCCAACCCATGCCCTGCTGCCCTTAACTATGTGTGCATCTAAGTTAATCATAGTTAAGGCTATGAATGCTGAGGTCGTAATCTAGAATTTAAACATCTTGGATGCAAAATGATTATTATGCACTGTAAATATTTTAAGTGCTATCTATTAAGCATACAGCTCGAAACATATGCCTAGGGCCAAAGCACTAGGTTACATGCAGAGACATTCTGAAAGTCTTTGTGCCCTAAAGAACGGATTATAAATAGTTGTAATGAATAAATCTTTGAGAGAAAAGGCCAGTGGCTTCAAATTATGTAACAGGCCAGGTTTACAACCACCAACATGTTGGTTTATTAACTGCGAGAATAGAAGAGGGGGAAATGTTACTTGAGAGTATGCTGGCCTTCAGGCATCCCTCCATCCATGTGTGGTGGATGGCAGGTAGACTACAAACCTTGAATTACCTGATTCTGCAGTTCCTCCAGTTTACGCTTTCTTGCATGAAGAGCTTTGCTTGGAAAAGCCCAAAAATAATTTGAAGTCCCAATCCTGTCCGTGTCCACCATACTATCATCGACTAAGCTCTGTAAGACCTCCTTCACCGACATAGCAGCTGCCAAGGACAAAAACACTGCATTAGAACACTTTTACTGGACACTGAGAACTCTGGCTAATTCTGAAACTATACTATATACTACAAATATGGTACTTAGGCAAATTCTGCCAGTCACTGCAGGACAGTATGGATTAAATTAGGCTTGCTGAGCATGAGCAAGTCCAGGCCCTACTCTTGAGCTTCCCATAGGCTGGCAACTGTGAGAACAGGATGCTGAGCTAGATGAGCCACTGGCCTGACCCAGGAAGCTCATATTGCACTTCTAAGAGAATCTCTGCCGCAAGGCATGAAAGTTGTCATGTGATGGGAAGATAGTCATGTGACATATTCCTCAGAGGATGACACAAGACTCTACTCTAGCGGAATAACTGAGGGTGGTTCTATAGGGTATGCTACTGTCAGTACCAGTACAGTGGTACCTCGGGTTACATACACTTCAGGTTACAGACTCCGCTAACCCAGAAATAGTACCTCGGGTTAAGAACTTTGCTTCAGGATGAGAACAGAAATCGTGCTCCAGCAGCCCGGCAGTAGCAGGAGGCCCCATTAGCTAAAGTGGTGCTTCAGGTTAAAAACAGTTTCAGGTTAAGAACGGACCTCCAGAATGAATTAAGTTCTTAACCCGAGGTACCACTGTACCTTCTTTTTTAATTAATTTTTATTAAAGATTTCTTAGTGTACAAAAATATGTGAATTGTCTCTTTTTTCAAGTTGTGTTTTCTATAGATCACTTACATTTGTTTTGAGACATTAGTGTTGCATGCAGTATTTAGGTTGGGAAGAAAAGAGGGGGGAAAGAGGGGGAGGGAGCATAGGGTGGGGTGGAGTGGCAATGCTTCTATTTTTCTACTTAGTGTATGTGTGGGGTTCTGTGTCAGCGTCACGTGTGTGGATTCTCCTTCTATTCACCTATTATATTTCCTTGGTGGTGAGAAAGGTTGGGATGGCCTAGGGTGTGCTTGGTTGTCTTTGGTTGGCTGTGGTGAGATTTGTTTATGTGTGTGAGTGTGTGGGTTTTTGGGTCAGGCTAGACATATTGATTTGTATGCTGTCAGCGGTTTATTGTTGTTGTCTTGTTGGGCTATGAATGTGATAAAGGGGAACCCAACCAGGGTGAAGGTGTCTTCTTCTATTTGTCCCCATGTTAGTTGATTGGTTAATTTTTCTTCTAGTAAGGCTGTTTCCTATACTATTTGATACCATCGGACCATGTTTACTCCTGACAGGTCTATCCAGTCTGGCTATGATGCTTCTGGCTGCTGAGAGTAGGTGGGTTATGAGCTCTTTATAATGTGAGTGGGCATTATTATCTTGGAAGATGTCAAGTGGCCACGTCCGTAGAGTTTCCAAGGGACTTATTGAATTCATCCAACAGCTCTCATTGCGAGGTCATGGTATTATTATTATTACTATTATTATTTATTAAATTAAACTGGAAGGGGTATTGTTTTTATATTCTACCTGTTCCAAGATAATTCTGAATAGTAGCATGATGCAAGTTTTATTTATTTGGGTATCTAGCCCTTGCCAGCTTAAATCTCACAGCTCATTATAATTTCTAAAATAAGCCAGTGAAAAGGAAATGCATACAAAGTCTCGGGCACAGAAAACTTAGCTCTAGTCTCCAAAATCAGCCCAAATAAAAGTTATTTAGTGTATTGAATCACATTGTACTCAGGGTAGCCCACTAAAATGAATGATTCTACATTAGTAATTTCTAATAATGTCAATTGGATACAACTCATCATATCTAGAGCAGGTATGGGGAATCTCTGGCTCTTGAAATGTTGTTGGCATACAATTCCCATCATCTCTGACTACTGGCCATGCAACCCCTGATTTAGATGTTGTTCAGAGTACAGAAAATTTGTAGAGCAAACAAATTTAAGACTTGTTTAAGCATTGCTGAAATTGCCTCTCTATGTCCCCCTGCTGCCCAAATCTGGCACACAGATGACATAACCACAGCTGACATATTGCAGAGGGACACAGGAAATACAACTGGTCTCTTTGGCAGGTATGTCAGAAACAATTATATGCAACATACTTTGAATTCCTAAAATGAGCTACAAAACCAAAAAAAATTAAGCATTCATCTTTTATTTTTTTTTAAAAAATCACTTGTCTGGCCAAAGAAGAAAACAACTCTTTCCCCCCACAGCCCATTTTTAGCATTTTAATTATATATTAATTATGGAGCAAGAGGCTTCATTTTGATGGAATGAGCACTGTCAGCAGAGCGCCTAATAAGAAGTGTTATATGCGTGTAGAAATTCCACACCAACCACAAGGTCAGTATGTTTTGCTTCTCCCTTGTCCCTCCCTTATCAGCCTACAGCAATTATGGGGAACATCAAGCTTTCAGGCCTAATTCAGTCCACTGGGCCTCTCCATTTGGTCCATCAGGCTGCTCTAGCCAAGCCACACCCACACCAGCTGTGAAACATGCAAATAAGTGGTTGGACCAAAGGGAGTCCGCAAGCACCACAGACCAGCCAATTGGCAACTCCTGCTTTCTGCAAGCACCGACAACCAGGTAAGTGTCAAGGCTTGCATAACTCCATACATGGTGCTGTGCAAATCCCAACAATCAGCTGATTGACACCAAGACAAAAATGGGTTCCCTGGTGTGATTGTGACAACAGGTGATTGATATGTGGGCACCCCCATCAACCTGCCAAACTGGCCCATGGGGTGGAAGGGAGAAGTAAGGATCTGCCTGATGGTCAGATCCAGTTCCCTACCCCTCACCCATACCATGAAGAGCACAGCACTCCTATAGTTCCTTACAATACTGCTATTTAGATCACATTCTTAAAGTTTATGCGTGAACAGGATGTGATACCCTTGCAAAACTGTTTGCTATTATAAGTAAAAGGTTGGTGGGAAATAAGTCTAGGTACTCACTGATTCCTTTCTCTTTTGGAGCAATTTTCTCAATGTCTTTTAGTTGGAATACATCTTTCTGTCACAAATAAAATAAAAATAACATACACTTCATCCATAATCACACAATGACTCTGAAATTCCTTCAATTAATCTAAGGGCTTGTGGTTTTAAGAGTAACATTTATGACTCAGTGCTCTTTGCAGCTTACATAAGTTACTGCACCACATTACTGCTTTCACATATGGGAACTGGTTATCCTTCTGATTAATTTCCTACCTGAGCCTTTCTGGGAGCAACAAAAGCTCCCAGGAATTATCTAAGGTCATATTCCATACCGTACTGTACATTGAAAGCACTCTCATACCATTTTAGCAGTCATAGCTTTCCCCCAAGGAAACTTGAGAACTGTAGTTTGTCAAGGGTTCTAGGAAATGTAGTTATTTGAGGGTAAATTACAGTTACCAGGCCTCCTAGGAGAAGACATACTGTTAAAGTGGTATTAATGTAGTTTAAATGTATGGTGTGAATGTGATCTAAAACCACCTTACTTATTTGTGATCAAGACAAGTCTACACTTGCTACTGGGCAAATTGGAAACAGTAAATTATCATATATATATATGAGAGAGAAGTTTCTGCATTTTGGACAAACGCCGACTACCTTGGCCTAAAAGTAAGATTAGTCACCTTTGACTTAACCGTCTAGGAGTCCTTTAGGTTTATGCAATTCAGAGCTACATACACATTGATTTCTGAAAACATCTTGGAACATCTTACTTTAAAGAAAGAATGGAAAAGCTGCATCCCTTCAAAATGTTGCGGTACTCCAATTCCCACCAGCCTGTCAGCATGGCTAATGGTTGGGGATGATGGGAGCTGTAGTCCAAGAATGTGTGGGGTTTAAACATCTCTGCTTCAATTAATGCAGTCCTGGTTGTCAACCACACCGGTAGCCAACTTCAATAAGTGCTCACCATACCAGAAGGACAATGCAAGTCAAAGGCTCTCATACTGATTTTGGTACAGCCAGCTCTCTGTGCAAGCTGAGAGTACACCCCATTGTAGTACACATCCTTTCTGACATTATGGGGGCTTCTGGCACAAGCATTCAGTTCGCAGCAATCAGTTCTGGGCCAGTCCTACACACATGTGGCAACTGCATGTTTCAATTCTGGGTCAATACATGCTCACTGTGAAAACATTCATAATGTTACCTACAACAACAAAGTATTACTTACTGTTTCAAAAAATATTTCCATCATCCGTGTTCTCTTCTCTTCAACACTCAGCCCCCTTTTCTTTGACTGAATAGGGGGAAAAACATGTTATGTTGTCGTTTATATAAACAGAGTGCTTTGGCTCAAAGGCCCCCAAAGCAGTGAACAGAATCTAAATACAAAAGATAGATACAATAAAAAACAACAACTGTTCAAACTGCTCAGTATACACATTAACTTCCTATGCCTCCCGTATGGACTGTAAGTAGTGTTTTAGTAGACCGCTTTGGGTTGTAGTAGTTATAAGCCTACTATGCAAGAACCTTCCACCTTGGCTTGAATCCAGATGAGTGAATTGGCTAAATCTCTGCTGGAAGGATTAAGAAGGTCATAAATGGTGCTGAATTAAAAGATGGGAAAGAAGGGTGGCATGATACGTTAGGAGGTCATGGTGTTACACCTGGTGTGGGTCTGACAACATAAGTGCATTAAGACTTTAATTGGTATTATTAGATTATATTGATTTTGGCCTATGTAGTCGATGAACTACTAAGACCTAATTACCAGAATATGCAGAATCAGTTTCTGTTCATGTTTAGCCCTTCAGAAGAAACGCCTGCTGTGACAACCCCCCTTGAATAAAAACTGCATGCAATTCTGAGAATATGAGTGGGAATGCACATTCAGAGGGATCTCCTGGGTTTTCTTTGCAGCAGTTGTTGACACTTTAATTTTTTAAAAGGAGCTTAGCAATTAGCTGTTACAAGGAAAGCCAAGGGTCGGAGGGGAACCCATACTGGTATGCCCAGGACTCTTGCTGCAAACTACATAACCTCTCCTTCCAAATACATTTGAATGAATCCTAAATATTGCTAGCCTGCCCTACACTGCAAACCTACGCATGTCTATTCTGAATGCAGTGGGACGCTCTTCCAGGTAAGCATATGATTCCACCATTCATTATCCACCACAAGCATTATCAAGCATGATGACCCACATTCAGAATATTGGCAGGCAGCACATTTAGGATGAGTAACAACCTTTGAAGCAATGACTAACACCACCTGCAATATAAGCTTCTTCTTTTTAAGTAAACTACCACAGAAGCAATTGTTTGCTTACTCCAAGCCTCTCTCATCTATGCCATGCCAAGAGATGGCATACAATAGGAAAATATGAGGCTTCCCAGAATAATCAATACATTTTGATTACTTGATACTTTTGCATCTGTTATGTACTGAAGTTCTCACCCTGGGCCAGCAGGGGGATACTGTAGATAGTTTTCACTCAGGTCCACATATGCAAGTAAGGGATTGAAAGTGACATTCAGTGATTGGATAGTTACAGAAAATGGTTACTGTTGTGTTCTAGTGGAGCTCTATATAAGCAGGCTGGCTGAACCCTTCAGTTCAGTTCTGTTCTGGCCTGTGAATAAACAAGAGCTGTTTGAAGAATCGCTGTGTTGTCTGATATGTTCACCCACAACTTAACAGCATCTACACATGTCTCCTTAGAAGTCACACTTCCTTCAGTTGGATATATTCCAAATTAAGCATGCACAGGGTTGCTATGCACAGCTCATTTCCAGTACAGTGGTACCTCTGTTTAGAACTTAATTTGTTCCGGAGGTCTGTTCTTAACCTGAAACCGTTCTTAACCTGAGGTACCACTTTAGCTAATAGGGCCTTCCGCTGCCGCCACGCCGCCGGCATGCGATTTCCGTTCTCATCCTGAGGTAAAGTTCTTAACCCGAGGTACTACTTCCGGGTTAGCGGAGTCTGTAACCTGAAGCGTTTGTAACCCGAAGCGTTTGTAACCCATTGTACTACTGTAATAGAATGCATATTTTTAAGGAAGCAGCAACAGCAGTAACCGCCATTCACACAGCAAGAAGGCTGTCCCCCCCCCCGCACTAGCAGCAACATCCTCAGTAATATATAAATGTGTGTCACAGTGGCCTTGTAAATGAGACCACAATATACTTGCCTGCAAACAAAACAAACCATAGCCCTGAAAGAGCTTGTATAGTCTGTGTTTCCATACTGGTTGCAGAGTAGGTGGAATCCCTTCTCTGTGACCAGCATAGAAACACAAAATAATGGCCTAGGCTATTTTTTTTATTTAAAATTTTTTTTTCCTTAAATAGGCTTGGAGAAAAGACATACCTGAGTTTACTTAATCCACAGAAACCAAGTGGACTGGAGGAGAAGAAATGGAGAGAGATCTACTCCTCTTCCATCAGCCAATTCACTCACCTGCACAAAATTCCTAGTTACCTGTGGCTACCAGGCAAAATATTAAATACATGGCTGGGACACATGCTCTGTTATACATGTTATATCTGGGGAGCATAACACAAAAACTAAAATGCACCTGGGAGACATATTGCATAAAAAAAGTCTCAAGCCACAGTGTGAAAAAAAAATCCTTTCAATCTCTTGGGGAAGGAAGTTAAGTAAACATGCCAGGACGTGGGTTTTCAACCCAAAGCAGTGACAAGATGCAATATTAAGTTTCTGTCCTACAGAGAGTTCTGTTATACTTGCCTGGAAATGCTGACATCTACATGCTCTTTAACCCAGCGTGGTTTTACTTGTGATTCTCAGAATGTGTGAGAAGCAACAGGTGTTATAAGTGTTAAAAAGTCAGCCGCATGAGAACTTTAGAGGAGCTGCTGGCAGCAGGACTGAAGAGAGGTTGTGGTAACTGACCTGCTCAACCCAAACATAGGTTTTTAACCCCTCATTTCATTTACTGAGCGGTGCTAGTCTGCAAGGTATTTCCTGCAGGTTCAGGCCCTGCAGTGTGGATAAGCAGCTGCATCTCTACTAGTTGTGCGCATGAAAGCCGACTTGCAAACCAGACAAAGAATAAGAATTAAAGTTTATCATATAGGATGCTGGTATTGTAAGTCAGCTTCCCACATGTTCCTGTGTGTCTTCCTTTTCACTGAACCTTACTTGTTGAGTATGTGCACTATAATCAAAGGCTATGGGGAAATGAACAACTGGTCACTCAAACTTATGCCATAGTCCATGCACAAAGACCAGGAGCTTGCTGCCTTTCGCTAGTATGCAAGCAGATTTTGGGGGGGAATGTAAATATTTAGCCCACTCCCAGCTCAAAAGCTTAACGTGAATTATATTCTCTTTAGATCACCCTGAATAACTGCGGGAGGCAGTGGAAGACAGGAGTGCCTGGCGTGCTCTGGTCCATGGGGTCACGAAGAGTCGGACACGACTAAACGACTGTACAACAACATATATATATATGTGTGTGTGTGTATATATATATATATATATATATATATGGGAAACAAGTCCATTAATGTGGAAGGCCTTTTTTCTGAGGCAGCTGGGCTCTCATATAAAGCAAGGGAGCGGGAGAGCTACTTTAAAGTGTCGCCCCCCTCTTCGCTGCGCCTGCCGATTAGCCGCCTGCGCCGACCCCGCGAGCAGCGCATTCCACCCTCTCCACTGCAACCTGAACCCGCCCTCAGCCACAGCATCCCCGCCGCACAGGGAACTGGTTGGCGGCGCAGGAGGAGCCCGGCAAGAGCGCGGAGAGCCCAAGAGGCGGCGGCGGCGATACCTTACCATGTCTCTTCCTTCCCTCCCCGGATGGCGGGAATTTGAGTTTGAGGGGGAAGAGACGCCGACGCTCCTCCGCCCCCTCCCTCCCTGGTACGCTACCGCCACCTGGCGCCTTTAAGGAGGTACTGCAGCCCCGCTGAGCAGGCCCTGCCCTTTATAACTCGCCACCGCCTCTCTCGCTCCACCCTTATCTCCATAGAGCTAAGAGGGAGAAAAGTGGGAGAGGCGCGCGCCAGAGAACACACTTCCGGGAACGTTTTCACCGGCTTCCCTTAATCCTCCCGCCCTCCCAAAATGGACGTCGCTGTAGCCAAGCTCTTGGCATCTCAGTTGCTGGGTTTGGATTGCAGATACGTGCGCTTGCGTGTTTTCCGTGGAGGGTTTCGGGGGGTTTTTCCCCCGTTGTTGATTTGCTCTTTATTTGTTACTACGTTTTTAATGACCGCTGTTGGAACACAGTATCTTCCAAACTCGCAGAGTTGCTAGCTATCTATCTATCTAAATAAAGTTATTAATAAGCCCACAATATAGACATCTGAAACAAGGAACAAACGCGCAGCAAGATAAAACAGTAGCGCATTTTCAGTCTGGAAAATAAAAGGACCACGCTTCGGCCGGCTTCCGGGACTCTAATCTAACCTCTCCCCCCCGCCCCAGTCTATGTTCCGCAGCACTTTTTTCCACGGGGGTTTCTCCCTGCGCCTTACTCTACATCTGACAAGAGCGAGAAAACCTATCTGCAGTATTCTGCTCTGCCTCCAAAGCAATCCCGCATAAGTAGTATGTCTACCTGCAAAGATTATGAAACACAGTTAATTCACACGACAACCTTTGAAAGGATGTGGTGCTTCTTTTATTTAAAGATATTTGTATACCACTTCACTGTAAATAAAACCTCTAAACAGCCGCAAACGCAGCTTGCGTCACTACCACAAATCATGCAGTAGGTTTTTCTGCATTTGGAGAATCGAAGGGGTCGTTTAGTCAGAATTAGCAATAGTGCTATCTACAGCATAAAAGTCTGTTTGTTTCCACTACATGCTTCCTGTACATTGGTAAACCAACAAAGTAATCCTAAAAGTCTCAAGTGCTACTTTACTCTTATAAAGAAAACTGGACTCTTACAGAATTTTCGCTACTTGGGCAAACAGGACACATAAAAACACCATCAGCTACTTACTGTACTATAAACCTCCAGTAGGTGCACTGGTAGAGTTTCTCAGCCAGTTCACAGCTCCTATTTCAAATTTCATGCTGAACGTGTGGATATCAGGGCCTGAAGTGGTGATCTTAGCACATCCTCTATGCCTTGGGTGTACGTATGTGTGGAGATGACCTAATGTTCATTAGAATGCCTTCCTCTCTGCTTCTCGGTATATGTGTTATAAAATTATGTTCTTCAGTATATATTCTTCTTCTTCTGCCCTATTAACAAGAAGTGCTCAACAAAGCAATACAAACAAATCAATACAACATTGTAAAAAAAAAAAGGAAACACACATTATTCATTTATTTTTATTTCTGGGGTTTGTGCATGATAAAAGATACACATTTGACTGAATTTTCCTATTGTTCCAACACAAGGTATTTTCTTTTCAGCTTTCTCTGTTAGATAAAGCATAAAAATACCATGGCATACACAAAGCTAAACCTACACACAAACACTCTTCAATGAACACCTTTCATCCTCAGCCTTAACTAGACATAGTTTATATTTCTTCTCAACAAGAGAGGGTGCATGGCTGTGGTGGGAAAGAAAGAAAAATTGACTTAAGATACTTCAGCATCGTTTTCAGAGAGTGCAAGACTTTATAGCATTCTTTAAACAAAACATATGAAACTGGCTTACAAAGCTGGAATGTACAAAAAAAGTCGTTCACTCCAAGGACTGGAAAGGTACAACATATTGAACAATTCAGTTTCTAGCGCAGGGAGATTACAATACACGATGCACATTATGGAACATTCCCATGTCATAAAGCAAGAAAGCAAACCACCAGGGTTAAGGCTGTGTTGCTCACAAACATCCACTTAAGCGTGGTACATTCATCGGAAACTACCACCATTTTGGAATCATCCTATGCTAAATACAAACATCTTCCATACATTCTCCAAACACAGACCTTGAAAATCATTGCTCACAGTTCATCTTCAACAGCATTTTCAATGGACATTAACATTTTGTTTCTTACTGTCATCCATTAAAAAGAAAATTAAAAAATTCATTTCCTCACACAACAAGCATAACTTAATGGGCACTTGTTTTCATTATGGCAACACTAGATCCTTAGTCATCAAAGAAAAAAATCAGCTGTAAAGTTGAAAGCCCTGTAATGTTTACAAAGGACAACAACAATAGACAATATTTTTCTCGCTACTTTGCTGAAACTTTAAATCAGTGTAAAAACTTTACTAGTATTTATCAGTTTTCCTTTTTTACAGTTTAAAAAAATCATTCAATGTACAGTTTGCAAGTTTATTGAAAAATGAACTGACAACATTTTTAGGCTTATTTTTAGCAAGTGTTTACCTTAATTAAACACATGTACTTGCACTGCTCGTGATGCATTTACTACTTATTACTCTACCTTTGGGCACCACTTGACAGAAGATGGACACTGCAAACATAAACCAGAATCACCAAAAAAACACCATGGGGCAACCTTTTACTACCAATCCATCTTAAGTCTGTAGTGCAGATGTGTCCTAGGCTGTGGGTTTGGCAGTGTAAGTGGGGATGGGTCATGATCAGGGATTGGGAATGTGTGGCCTTTCATATGTTGCAATACAGATTCCATCATCTCTGATCACTGGCCCATGGGGCTGATCAAAGTTAAGAGTCCAACAATATCAGCAGAGCCACAGGTGCCTTATCCCTGCCTTTGTAAACTCTGTAATTCTGGCAAATGTTTGCCCGGCCCCCCAAAAATGACTTAAAAAAAAGAAGTTACATTTATACAATGGTTATTTTTCATTTCTTCCATCAGCTAACCAGGTAAAGGGCAACAATTGTGAACAACTGGAAATTGGTGAGCAAGAAACATTTTGATTATTGCTAGCTAATTTTCAAACGCTCATTTTGCCCCCTGCTCGGTTAGCTGATGTTGCTAAGCTTTCAAAATATCATCTGGCAAAAACATGAAATTCAACAATGCTCCAGACTAGCACCAGTTTGTAAATAGTGTGCATCACCAACAGATTATAAATCTTAACAATTCATCAAGGAAGAACCAGGATCTTTTTTTAAAAAAGTTAGATATTGAGGGAAAGGCCACATTACCCTTAACATATGTTAGCTTTGTTGTAAAGGAAATAAGCAATAATTAAAATTTGAGTTGGTAGTACATACAACATTACTAAGGTATTATTTACTAGGATTAAGAAACAATTACTTTAGGAAAGCATTTGAAGGACAATGTCCGCATGCATGAAATGGTCTCCAAGTGTGAATTTATAACAATTTAAGTTTGGATGCTTCCCTAATACAATTCACTGGGAAGGGCTCCTACAAAAGTTCCATTGAGATGTGAGCACAGATCTTCACTTGAAGTGAGAAGGTATCATGATGGACAGTTGTGCTCCTAGATCCAGTTTAAGAAATTGCTGAACTAAGAACAGTAACATTCAAGTGAATATTTCCTTTTGTCACAAGAACATGTTTATAAAAGCATAAGCATCTAAAATTTTAAGCCAGATTGGTTTGACAATATGTTGTGAATTACGTCTATAGTAATAACATACTTAACAGTTTGTGAGTTCCTTTATATTAAAAGTTCAATAACAATTACGAGACAGCTTAAGGTTTTTTTTTGTTTTTTTTTTGCTTGCATGGCTTAATAAATACATATAAAATTGTAAATAGGATATCCCTTTTCACAAAGAATTTAAATAGATTTCAAGGTGGTTCAGTGGTTCAGACTAACAGCATGCAGTGTCTGTCTATTGCCTTTGCAGACACTCAAAAATATTAATCCAGGAACCATAAATTTAGATTCTTAGCATTACTCATTTAAGATGTTTATTTTATAACAGTAAGTGAGAAGGAGTAAAAGCCTTTAAACAGTGCTTATCTATTCCTTAGTTTAAAACAACCAACTTTTTAGCTACTGTATTGTGGGCAAAGTAGGTAATAATCTTCATTTTTGCAAGTCTTCTCATTGTACTCATTATTTAAATGTTTTAAGGCTCTACCCACCCCAAAGGTGCAGGCTGGCTGATATTAAGATTCCACCCTGATAGGTCAAACTAAAGATCAAGATGAAAAACGTAAAATTTGGGATTCACGAACCACACCATCAGGAATCTTTTTGCGTAAGGCCGGAGGCAATTCGTGACCCCACACTGCTGTCAAATGTATTTTTCTCACTTGATGTAACAACGTAGGCAAAAGTGTATTTGATGGAAATAACTTAAGGAGAAAACACATTGCAAGCACTGAGGTGAATCTGATAACTATAAGTTGCAAGACTTGTATGTGGGAAGGGGAAGAGAGGGAAATAGACCCTTTCAGAACATTCTCTCATACACAGGGTTATGCACATTCCTGTTTGTTATCACCTACATTTATGCTCCTTGTTCTTTTGTTCCCCACACTACATGCGCATATGAGGGAGGAAGTCATGAACAGTTTTTGAAATCCCTCTGTAGAACACTCTCGCACTCATAAGGATCTTCCAAGACTTGTTCAATTAATTCTGGTGCTCAGTCTTTCTGGAATTCAAACAAATGCACACCTGCTTTGGTAACCCTTGATTTTATCCAAAATGAAACAAACAAACAAAAAAAACTGTTGACCACCAAACTCTCCTTTGGTTGCACAAGGCAGGCCCTCAGATGTGGTACATGTGTGGCTTATTATCCTATGTGAAAATGGGCAATTGGAACAAAGCAGATTGCTTTCATAAACCATAGCAAGAACCTGTCTGAAACTTGGGTGTCAGGTGTGAAGCTAGCAAGGTTGACATAATGGCAATTAACTTCCTAATGAATCAGTACAGTGCTAATAGGAAACTGATTTTATGAAGTGCCAGCAGTAATCTATCCCTACTGGAATATATTCCCATAGCTTTTTAGAAGTTTCAGGTTTCCGGGAAAATCCCTACAACACACACTGAGCAATAGGAAAATTGATAAACATGTACATCAATCCCACAGAGGGCAAGAAGTTTGCATTGATTTTTGTAGTGCTAGAAGTTAAGCTGTGTTAGGTCTGACAGGAAGGGCTAACCATATCTCTTTACTAAAAGAAACTACTCATTACGGTTACTAAGACTGAAGAATGTTACAAGTGTAATACTTACTAGCGCTATGCGATCTAGAAGACTCCCAGACTTCCTGCTGGGTTAAATAATGCTCTACAGTAACAATTTCCAAAAATGGAAGCTTTAAACAAGTGCTCCCATTCACATGTTAAATAAACGCTTTAGATCATGTTGCTTTTAAAATTCTTTTCCCTCCTTCAGAACCTCACCCCCCCAGTCAATTACATGAATGCCTGATCTACAAGCTGCAGTTCACATATCTAGTATCCCATTGTCTCTAAATTCGGTGGGGAGGGAAGAGGGTCTTATTTATTAATCCTTATAATCAGTTCAGTGCGTAACGTATGAGGTGCAAGTCCTATGTAAACAAGGTAGGTTTGGAAATTAAAAAAAACAAAAACTGGAGACTCCTTCAGTATTAAAATTGAAATATTTAAGAAGTAGACATCCTACACACAAAAAAAGATCTATGTTGGCCCTCAGAGGCTAGTAACTTCTTGAGCAGGAGCCACCGCAGTTGTTACTGTAAGTATCGATAGACTTTGAAGCAGTGATTGCCAGAGTCTGCAACTACAACATGACCATCTGAAGTAAGGGCCAAACCTTGCGGACCATAAAGTGGATCGGCGGATGTGTTAATATAGGATAAAAAGGATCCACTCCCATCAAAAACCTGCGAAAAAGGCAAAGAGAGAATGTCAGCCAAAGACAGTGAACTGTGGATACCTAGAAGCTAATATGCATAAATGCAGGCAGCCACACAGATTCACATGAAGTAAATAGAATTGTAGAAGGTGGCAAAGTCACCAGCTACGACCCTATCTGCTGAAAGTCTGCCATGGTCACACCCAGACTAGACTGACATAATTTAATCTGCCTGAGGCTGTATTTAGAGATAGTTCACAGCCACCCAGAGTGGTTGGGGAAACCCAGTCAGATGGGCGGGTATAACAACAACAACAACAACAACAACAACAACAACAACAACAACAGGAATGCAGCTTCAAGGATGCTTGCTGGGACCTAGGCTCAGAGCATAGAGACACCAATACTTTCTAATCATTTTCAGGCTTAATTTAAAGCACTGGCATTGCTCTTTAAAGCTCTAAAAATTTTGGGAACAGGTTACCTGAAGGGTACCTGCACCCATAGAAAACTCTCAGACCTGCCTTTAAGAGCCACCAGACTGGTGGGCATCAGAGACAGAGCCTTTTCAACAGTGGCCCAAATAACCTTGGAATTCTCTCTCAGTATGCATGGCCCATCTTTATATAAATTTTAAAAAACTGTTTTGAACTCCAATCTCTTAAAAGTGCCCTGGGTTGGGTACTAAATTGCTTGAAACAGCTGCTGCTGTTCTTAAGTTTTTCTGTAATTGGGTTTTATAGGTATATTGGAACTTGGTTTATGGAGTAATTATCTTTTGTAAATTGCCTTAGGAGGGTTTTGTCCTGAAACGCAAAACATCCAAGTATTTTAAATTGAATCAATCTATTATCTATGCTCTGCCCTATCTAGTTGTCTGCTACCAGGTTAGAACAGGAAACACTTCTTGCTGTTGTTGTGTTTAGAGGCTTGGGGTTCTTAGAAATAAGAACCTGGACTCACGTTATGCTTGTTAAGACTTAAGAGGTTTATTTTAGAATTCTTTCCTAACATACAGGCTGGCACTCCCCTTACATTAAATCATTCTTTAATTCAGATCTTGTTGTGAGTCCTTTTATTGGGTACAAGGGGAGATAATATAGTCATGCACTGGAGTTTCCACTCCTCTCAGAAGGATGTGTTTAGTTCCTAAGATGGGCACACCTTTAATCCTGACATATGCTTCTTACCAGCTGAAGAGCCACAAGTTCCCCTTCCCTTAACTACACAGCTACTGCATTACTCATTGATATTTTCTCTCCTGAGCACAATAAGGTGCAATGCTTATCTCAGAGGAAGACCGAGTTGGAAAGTCAATGGGACTCTTACTTCATTTGTAAATATGCAAGAGACTGTGTTGTAGTTGAACATTTTAGAGATAGGATGCTTGGACCCGAAGATGAGGAAACATCCCCATCCAAACAACATACATCATACTGAGCCAACTGACTTAAAAATCACTTGTTCACCTGTATTCGACTGTTTCCCCAGTCTGCTACAATAATATTTCCATTAGAATCTACAGCTACTCCTGTTGGAGCGTTGAACTGTCCATTCCCTTCTCCATTAGATCCAAATTTCAACATGAATTCACCTTCCTGGTTAAATACCTGAATAAATTAAAATAAATAAATCAAGACACAAATTATATAGTACTTGATGATGAAGGTTAAGAGCCTAAAGCCAAAATTAAATAGTTATCATCCTCAGACATATAAATCAAAACTTAATGGAAAACAAACATTCCCTTTCTGAGGCAACAGGAAGAAACCAAGTCATAGACAAAAGTATAGTTAAACCAACCAAAAATGACAGTACTGTCTGCAGAAGAAAATTATAGCAATCTGTGCAAGAAGAAATCAGCAAGTTGTTGTTTTGTAAAGCCTAAAATATTAAAGCCTTCCTAAGCTGCTGACACACAATGGCTTAGCTGAACAAACAAGGGTCTTAAGCCTACTGTTGCTGTGCTACTGGGAGCTAAGCCATGGTGGCTTCGTGTTAAGTGTGAACCCGGACTCATTGCTTATCTCTCCCAAACAAAGCATGTGTGGTAAGCCACAAACAAACCCTGGTTACAGTTCAGGATTTGCTTGCAAGAAGAAATTATTCTCACACACACAAAAATCATTTTTTATTTTTCAGTAACAGGATCCTATTGCAAACACATATAGGATTGCACTGCACATCTCTGCACATGTAGCAGCAAGCCATTGTTTGGTATTGCAGGCACAAGCTAGAATAAGCCATAGTGACTCAAGCTCATGCATTCTCCCCTCCCCTCCTTCTGTGTGGCTGGGAGAGTGGGTTTCCATCAGAACTGACTTTCGCTTTCTCCTAATCTTATAATTGCAAGCAAACCAAAAATGGTGATTCAATGAGGGTGGGGAGCACCCAGGTTAATTTAAGAAGCCAGGTTCAAAGGAGCAGAGTTTGTAGCTGGCTTGTTTTGAAACAGGCCAGAATTAGATATCAACCACTATCTTTGGTTTGCACACAATGGCAACCCAGTTTAGGGAAAGTAAAGCTGCCAAAGTCCTCCTCCCAGCTGCATATGAAGAGGGAGGGCATACAAGTCAAAGTCTCACTCATGCTCACTCCAACTCGTGTCCATAGTGCCAAACCATGGTTAGCATTACACACTCATTTGCGCAATGCAGTTCCTTCTTATTCTCCTCTTCCCAATAGCCCTCTGTATGCTCCCAACATCTGTTCTGGAGGGTTGGGGTGTCCCTCCAGAACAGATTTGTTGGGGAGGTGTTGGGGGGGCCTGGAGGATGGGAAGAGAAACTAGAAGTCCCATCATGCAAACGTTTTTTTTTCCAGTTCCAAAAATTGAAAGATGCCCAGTATCACAGAATTAATGTCATATATGCCCATTTTTTAAAAGAGCCCCAAATCCAATTTCCTAGTGCATCCTCCCTCCCACATGGGGGTTTCCTTTCACTGTAATCAGTAACATTCCCACGCATGGAGAGCTGAAGGGGGGGGGGAGGATTTGCTTTCCTAGCAATTTAAAATTAAACTGTTTCTGTTAGCTAATTGTGTGTGTGTGTTTTAAAAAACAGAAGCATAAGTATGCACGAAAGCTTGGCTTCATGACAACTTTATAATACAATCCATGCTTCTCAATAAAATTATATTTGCATGCTTCCATTTCCCTGTATTTTGGGTATGATACATAGTAGACTGTCCTTTGTAAATGAAATGTGGCAACATTTACGTAGGTGTTAGCAGAAGGTCAAGGCCATTTTCTATTTATACTACAAATCAGTTTGTCGAAAATATTCCCTGAGCAGCAAGGCCACAACAATTACAGAGAAAGGTTTGGAAAGTTGCCCTTGCCCATTCCAGTATTGCTGGGGAAGCCAGAAGGAAGGGAGGATGTTAGCTACAATCCTGGCCACAGTGTATTTTGAAAACCATGTGCTGGGCCGTACCTTTGGAACCAGGAGCTTAATCCAGATTGGCTTTGAGTTCCCTTCCATTTTATTAGCAGGATGGCAATGAAATTTCTTCCCCATTTTCAGTCAAGATTTCTAACATATTTTATTTCCTTGTTTGCCAGAGCCTGGCGATAGAACTGAAAACTTCTGTTGTCATTAGGAAATCCTGCATTGCTGAACAATTGCTGCTTCTCAGGGTATATGTTTATTAAAATAGGAGCCCCCTCTGCTGCTAAACTCTGCCAACAATCTACTTAGGGTCTCTCCTGTGGTCTTGCTTCCTTCATTGTAATCCAAACCACAGGAACTGTTATTTCCTGCCTAATTCCAGAAGCCTATAAAAAACAGTCTCAATTCAAAATTGCCCATTTAGCTCCAACTTAAGAGTTATACTTCTCAGCTGTATGTAGATTGAAAGAAGCCCTATAATAGCCCCTGCCACATTTCTCTTGCCCACGTGGGACTGTGCCTTCCTGTTGCTCTTGGCTTTGTTCTACACATTACTTTTATCACAGAACCCACTTGGAAAGGTCTCTGTACAGTTTCTGTAGGGTGCAGCAATGGTCACTGAGCGCAGGGTGGGCAGAAGGCAGACTGACATCTATTGGTAGATCTCTGGATGATTTGCAGTAGATGGACCAGGGTCCATCAAATTCCTCCTTCCAGCTTTGTATAATGTAGCTTCCTGTGCAGTCAATGGCACATATGGCTTACTTCTATGTAGTAATTTTGCAATTATGTTAAGTGACCCAGAGTATCCTGAATACTTGGCACAAGAGTAACTTTCTCCAGGTGACAATTAGCATGTCAAAATGATAGTGTGAAACGACTCAAAGAGCTCCTTTCTAGAGATCCAACTTTGTACTTCTTGAATCAATTTAAAAGAACATACACAGCTTTGTTTTAAAAGAGCAAAGCAAGAGACTTAATCCAAGTATTTCCCCACCTCTAAACGTAATCAATTATTTCTTGTTGGCTGATGCACAACACCTGTGAATTTAACTACATATTGGGAGTAATGGCTTCAATGCATTGTCAATGGGATTTTATATTTTATGAAGAAGTAACAGCATCGTACCTTGACTGAGTGGTTGTGGAAATCGGTAATAATAATTTCATTATTGTGGTTGACGGCTGCAAAATGAGGCCCTGTGATAAGGGAAGGAAGGAAGTTCAATGCAGGAAGAAAGATAAATCATGACAACAATATTTCAGTCCATGTGAAGTAGCAGTTTGCATGCGGGTTCTGATCAAAATGGTTGATGTGGACCAATGCGCTAGCAGCATGCCTGATTGGAGGTGGCTCTGGAAAAGGCAGCACCAGGTGGTGCTTCAAGGTTCCATTTTGATCTCTACATGTTGCTGCATTCACTGTCACACGTTAATGGCTGAAGAAGAACATAATCAGCTATAAACTCAATAAAATTATGAACTTGGGCACAGTACAAGTACTCTAGAGAACAATAAATAAAAAGGTTTCTACCTGGCCAGCTTCAAAACCAGTTTGACTGGTTTCCACCCACTAAATGTTTAGTACAACTTCCAAGTTGAACAATAGACTACTTAAAATTTGTTTTTAACATCTGCAAGTGAGCATGCTTCTTGTTCTTGGTCATGCTGGCTGGGGCTGATGGGAATTGGGGTCCAGCCAGTTGTGGAGATCATCACATTGACTCCCTCTGTCTTAAAACGAGACATGATCAGCAAACCACAGGAGTCAGACCAGAGGAGTTTTGTTGTTCCTGAAAGTCTGCTTCCCCTCACCCCAAAGGCCTAAGGAACAACTAGAGTGAAAATTACGCCCACATTTCAGGGTTTTCACTGATTTTATATCTACTGCTTTTTGTATTTTTACTGTTGCTATGATTGCTTTTGTTGCTGATGTTTTTGATCTGTTTTATATTTGTTTTATGGTTCTCCTTTGCAGGCTATCTTGAAAATCCAGATTAATAAAATTGGGGGGGAGGATTACAGTTCTCAAGACTGTTTGGGAAAAGCAGTTTACACCCCACATAGCTACAATTCCCAGCATCCTTAATAAACTGCAGTTCCCATTATTAGTTAAGCAAAATAATGTACTTTAAATGTATGGTATGCACTCAACCCATGTATTTACTGAGCCCCTGTAGTACCTTTTTTAAAAAAGAAAAAGCAATTGTATGTCTCCTGTTTAGAAAAGCAAATACAACAGTCTCCTGACAAACAAATTTATATACTATTTTTGTACTGTGTATTTTGGGTCTATAGACCACAATAAAGCTGTGTGTGTTTATTACTACATGACTGTTCATGGACTAGAGCAGTGGTGTCCAAACTTTTTTCAAAGAGGGCCAGATGAAGTAACAGGCTGTGAGGGCCAACCAAAAGGCCAACCAAAGGTGAAAGTTCAAGTTTTTTTTTGGATTTTACCCCAAGAAATAGACTGCCACAGGGGCCGGATTAAATTAGCCAGCGGGCTGGATTAGGACTTTGGACATGCCTGGACCAGAGGGTTGCCATATTTCAAAATGTTGTTGAGCTTTTCTTGGCAAAGCTGTCAAAGTTTTGGTGATGTCCAGGAAATTGTGGACATGTGACAGCACTAATGGACTACAGTCTATTTATTGTGTCTTGCTTACGGTGGTGAAGTTAAGAGTGATGCTTTTTCAGCATGCTCAAACACACACACACAATCTGGATAAAAGAAAATGCATATTAGACAGCAACTGATACCTGCAAACTGCTTATCTCCATTGCCTCGGCTTCCAAACCTGGTTACTATTTTTCCATTTGGCTGGAAGATAAACACACAACATGCTTTGTTGTCCACCACAATGATGTGCCCATTGCGATCCACAGAAACACCTTTTGGTCCCATGAGCTTTCCAGATCCAATTTTTGTCTACAGGAGCAAAGAAAGAGATTAAAGTTGCTTTAAACATACACTCATTTGGACTGCTGTAATGTTCTCTGGGTTTTTAGCGTTGCTAATATTCATACTTAGGAGAAGATTCTGTAGTAAATTAGTGCAAGAGATTGGTAGTAATGACTTTCATTGTGATCTATATCAGGAGTGGGGATCCTCATGCCTCTCTGTTTGGCTCTCTGAAATCCCCTCAGGCCACAACACTCACTATCCCTGCTTTTGCACCCTGTCTTTTTGCCTGGCTAAAATGCAACCGTGAACTCCGTTAATGACTCTTGTGGGCCTGGATGGAAGCGGGGGGGGGGGGGGTGAGAGTGTTGTAGAAAGTGGCCTAGTGTACAAAGGTAAAAATGTATATTTGTTACATTATCCACTTTTGTTTCTGGCACTCAGAAGGTTGCCCAGAACGGAATGAGATGCCCACCCTGTATGATTTTAAGTCAATACCAGGGCAAATGTTTAGCGTCTTCCACCCACCCTTCCCTCTATCTCAGAACAAACAAAATAATTTCATCTGCATGAATTTGTCCATCCTCATCACCAACAGTTAGTTCTTCAATCAAGAAATACAGAATCAATTCCCCAAGCCATCAGAAAAACCGTTGGTTTACCATACTATTAATTTTAAAATGGCAGTGAGTTTCCTTGTATTTTTTTATTTGCACTTACCTTAAATTTTCCATCAGAGGAGAATATGCTAACCCACTTATTGTCATAGTCGGCAATAATGATGTCACCACAAGGATGCACAGCCACTCCCGTAGGCCGCTGCAACTGACCAGGGGACCTTCCCCGGATACCAAAACGACTCTTGAACTGGCCATCAGTGGAAAATATCTGTAATTTTCAAAAATAGTTTTTTCACATAAGATGTATCCATGTATACACATCCATGAGATTAAAGGTGGGGTGCAGATTTAAATAAATGAATGGATTTTTAACTGGAAAGTGGCATTTGAGTCATTACATGAACTTAACGCAAAATTATGAATCCTTCACTATCAAGATCTTATAATCCGAGAACATGTTTCTTTTCCGCATTTGATCAATACTGTGTCTTTCCAAAACAATCCATTATGGGTAAAGAGAAGAAAAACGAGCATACCTGCACACACTGATTATTGCTGTCCGCTATTAATATTTTTCCATTTGTAGATGCAGCTACTCCCTGAAGATTTGTAAATTCCCCTTTGTTTCTCCCTTTGGTACCTAAAAGGAGATATACATATAAAAACAATTAGGAAAGAAGTCAAGTACATGGCTGCAAAAACTCATTTCAACTCTCTAGGTCCAATCAGCAGTTTCATCATTAGGAGTCTAGTTGTATTGCATGGAAAGGGGCTTCACAATGGTTGGGGTAGAGAAAATAAACCATTATCATGAATATACAATATAAAGATCAACAGGGGAAGGTCCACAGTCTCCAGCACAGGGGTGTCTGGGACTCTGGGGGAGCTCAGTGTGTTGTTCCCTCCTTTCTCCCCCACTATGGGCAGGGACTTCTGTGTGCATGAATGTCCAAGAGGGAATTCCAGCTGCCTTTCAAGATCATAAGGTTTTGGAATACGCCTTTGAGGGATGAGATAAACAAGCAGTCCTGTGACAGAAATATTGTTTTTGAATCATGAACTCCACAAGCAATATAAATGGGATGATTCCCCCACCCATTCTCAGAAGTGCATACAACAATTACTAAATACAATACTTTTGGCACAGAAAATTAGAGGGAGAGCCATCTAGTTAGAAAAGTCCAACTACAGTGGGACTAAGGCTCACTTACAACAAGCTTAACAATATTATATGTATTTTAACAAATCAAATAGAGTGAGATTACGATTTTGGGGGGGACATGAAGAGTGTGTGTATGAATTTAACAGTGCTTAGCTTATGTTTTGCTGCTATTTTTTAATGTTGTTAGTATTGTTTTACAGATTACAAAAGCCATACTGATTTGTTAATTATATGAATTTTGTTGTAATTTTGCTGTTCAGCTTCTTTTTTAGTTGATGTTTTGTGAGTAGCGTTTTGTAGATTGCATCTGTTTTATTGATGATTTGTTAATTATTTTATATGATTCACACTGTATCTGTGATGTGCTATTATGTTTTATTGTGTTGTTAGTTATTGTTTGTAGGCCACTATGCATGTCTATGCCACTTTTCATTCAAATGAATATCCATCGATCAACCAACACCTCTGAGCTAGATAATGTCCTAGGGCAGGGATGGGAAACCAAGGACCCTCCAAAGGTTGCTGGACTACAGCTTCCATCATCTGGTCATGCTGGTTACAGCTGATGGGAACCGGAGTCCAACAATTGCTTGAGCGCCACAGGTTCTTCTCTCCTGCTTAGTGTTGACACTTATCCTAAAACAATAGTTTCACACACTCTGTTTGCAGCTGGACATTGCAATCCAAATAATTTAGAAGGCAAAGCACTCCATACCTACTCTGAAGATCAGGTCATCTTCAATGGGGTTCTCTTTCCTTTTGCCAGTGCTGTACATACTAGCTGGTCTTTTCACAGCTTTCTGCTTCACATGTCCACTGCCAGGAGACTTCACACGCCTCTTAACTCCTTCGGTGGTAGGGGACACATCGGCCGACCTGATTACCTTGAGTTTGAACGGGCTGCCCCTGATATGCTGATCATAGAGTCTCAAGGAAAGGGTAAAGTCCCCTTCTTTCTGGACAGTATACAAAAATTCGTAAGTGCCATTTTTATTGTCAAGTATTTCTCCGTCCGCCACACTCCCATCAGGCGTGCTGAGCTCAGCCGTGAGGTAAGCGTTCCCGGATTTACAGAGCTCACCATCCTTGTCCTTGGTGGTGATGGTGACCGACATCGGCTGTCCTATCACCGTCTGCTTCAGTCCTTCACCCGTGGCCACTGTTTCAGAAGCGACAGCATTTGTGGTTAAAATAGTACCAAGATTATGAATGGACTTCTTCAGCCCATCCGTTTCCACTATGAAGTCCAGTTGATCATTCTCACGAGGCTGCAGTGGGAAGTCGCGGACAGCCAGCTCGTTCAGCTTATCGCTCATCTGCTTCTTAACAAGCAAGACTTCCGTCTCGGTTCCATGGTTGAGTGCTTGGGCTGTAAAGTTGCTACAACTCTTTATGTTTTCCTGTCCTTCCAATAGGCTATCAAGCTGAGTCTGCAGGACCTGGATAGACAGAATGGTGTGGTTATATAGATTTGAGTTTTAAACCAAGTAGTCCAAAAAATAAATGAATGAATTCCCATCTATCGCGGGAAATGTAGAGGTATGACCTGGAACGGAATAATGTCGCAGAAAATTTGTTTGCCTCTATTAAAACAAAACAAAACACCCAAATAGTATTGATCAAATAAGTGCTAAATTCTCTTGGATTATTTTTTTTTTTTAAAAAGCTTCCAGTTTGGAGAGCTTTTGTTCATGGCATTCTTTTGACATAAAACTAAACTGTTGTTGTTTTTTTGCATTACATGAACAAGCCTTGGGCCAAACTGAAGACAGATAAACTTTTTCATATGAGGATATATGGAAAACACCCAGAACACTGTATTTCCTCCACTCCCCAAGATAGGGACACTTAGCATTTATAAGATTTTTACAGCTATTTGACTAATAACATCCAGAAAAGAAAAGTAAAAAATGAAAATACAACCAATAACTATGAAACAACGATGCAACATAAAGTTGTTGTTGCCATAGTTTTTGTTTTTTTAATTAAAAAAACCATAACAATTAAAAATATAGCTCTGACTCAAGTGTTACATATCACTTCTGCATTTTTGTAAGGGAATTTTGTTGGATAAAATGAATTTGTTTAAGGATGTGCTGGATTAATTGTGTTCCCAATTAACCTTACATGGCAAACATGCCATTTCCTAGCCTCTCTCTCAGCTAAAGATTAGATTTCAGACATTGTTTCTCCCAGTAGCATCACATACCCCACAAATGAAATAAAATATGACTGAAAAGAACAAGGGTCTTACTTTATGTTTAAGGCCATAATTCACTTCCAGTTCCATGAGCAACACACTCTTGCGGACATTTAAAGTCTTCTGGAGTTCATCAAAAGTGGAATGAATTTCATCTACGATGCTGGTCTTTTGGTTGGTCAGCTGATGTATAATTTCAGATAGGAAATGAAGTGCTGTATCTATCTCTGGAAGCCTGTTGGAAGTGTAAATCACAAGTGCTGTTTGAAATAGAATTGCCATAGTTTTTCCTTGTGACATCATGCAACAAGATTTTTATTCTTGGTGATCACAATAGGATAAAGATACAAATCAGATTTCAAGTGTTTCTTAGAGGAATTCTGTTACAGAGTCTTTATAGCACAAGGAAAAGGATGGGGAAAGAGGCAAGAGAAAGCAAGCTCAGGCACCCCTTTTGAAAGTTGTAGTTCTTTATATAACACAGTTATATAGTTCTCTCTACAGTGGTACCTCAGTTTTCGAACGTAATCCGTTCTGGAAGACCGTTCGACTTCCAAAACATTTGAAAACCAAAGGCGGTCTGCAAATTTGATTGAGAAACACTCAGTGGAAGCCATTTGGCTTCTGAGGCGCATTCGGAAATGGATGCATTTACTTCTGGGTTTTCGGCAGTCGAAAACCAAAATGTTCAACTTTTGAGATGTTCGAAAACCAAGGTACCACTGTATTCTGCCTTGGAAAGCAGACTGGCTGCCTTGGAAAGCAGAGGCCCCTGGGAAGAACCCCTCCCTTGGAGATCTCGGAGCAGAGAGAGCAGGTAACAATGTCTGGAGTGTGAGGTCGGGGCTACTCCTACCACACTGTGTGTTAAAGCATGGACTTTGCAGAAGAGGTTCCATACCTTTTGTTGACAGCATCTAGCTGTGCTTGAAGCGAAGCCTTGTGTTGTTCTACTACATCTTTGAGAGGTACCGTGGGGTGCTCTGCATGCTCGCCTTCTGTACATTCCCGGCACATGGCTGTCTCACAAGACTGGCAGTAAAATTCCATCAGCTGATTACAGGGAGGGAGAGTGTGACTATCAGCAGAATACCAGTTTTTCCAAACAGAGACACACCATTTTGAATACTGAGCATGTCTACTCAGATACAAGCCCTATTGAATTCCCAGGTAAGCAGGGCAAGGATTGCAGCCTTAGTCCCACAGACTTCCATGGGCTTGCTTTTGAATAAATGTGCATTGGATTGTTCTGCTAATGCCCTGTGCTGGGAAAAAATTCTGCTACAAATCCTGCAAGCAAAAAAAGTCAACAGAATGGGATTTATGTGAAAAATAGCCATGTGAGCTGACGACTGGAGTTCAAATCTATTGCACCATCAAACAAAATATTTGCTTGTGATTAAAATGTTTAAAAGCAGTGATTATGTTTAATGCCATGGATTTATAGCTGTGGTTTGTATGAACCATTATGTTGAATTTTCCCCTACTTTTAAGAATCACAAATAAATACATACACAATTTAGGGTACTTGAAATTCCAAAAGGTACACTCACGGCTGTCATGTTCTTTCTCGTGGCTGTCATTTTCTCACTATTTGGTTTCAGATAAAACTGTCATGCCTTGTGCTTTAGCAGTATTAAGTTACTTCACAAATGCCTAGGGCATTAGTGATGCACTCTGAATCACAAAGCAGAATGGCATCAGGTTTGCATATAATGAGGGCCATATTTTTGGCAGCCAAAAGCTTAACAGAGAGTGATCATTGCTGCTTAGGGCTGGCATTTAAAAGTTTACCAGAGGGAGAGAGCATCAGTTATTTTTCAAACTAAGCAAGAGAACATTAAAAGGAATTATATAAAAAGGACTTGGTGAAATAGAAATAGAAGCTTTTCATCTAGCAAAGGATAAAACATTTTCACTTTCTTATTTCTAGTCTGCAACCTACAAAAGAAAAAGGACTGAATAAGTTTCCACAATCTGTTTAAGGTTGT